>NW_016158783.1:84728-104668 GCF_001687245.7 Rhagoletis zephyria
GGCAACAACGGCCCGCACACCAACGGGCTCCGCCAATAATACTGCATCATCTTCGCGTCAGGCTCAAGCGAAGCGCACCTTGAATAAACCCAATTCTAATAAAAGCAAAAATGTCAAGTCGTGTTATGCGAACTCGAATTCAGGTGTGCTTCCAGGGACAGCTCGGTGAGTATACATTTCAATGGCACAGATTTTTCTGCCCAAGCACTTATTGATTCTGGTTCTGAGTGTTCGTTCATAACAAAACGACTCAAACGCAGAAACAACCTCCCAGCAAAAATGATGCATGCCCAAACCTCGGGTATTATGAATGCAAAGAGGCACGCAGCATAGAACTTCGATTCCCTGTTGANTAGGGACAGCTCGCGTGAGTATACATTTCAATGGCACAGATTTTTCTGCTCAAGCACTTATTGATTCTGGTTCTGAGTGTTCGTTCATAACAAAACGACTCAAACGCAGAAACAACCTCCCAGCTAAAATGATGCATGCCCAAACCTCGGCTATTATGAATGCAAAGAGGCACGCAGCATAGAACTTCGATTCCCTGTTGATCCATTGTTCAGCCTGCATGCAACAGTACTCGTCCTAACAAGACTAACCGGAAATCTACCATCCTGTCACATCAGCGCTATGACTATGCAGGCATTTCCAGGTCTTGTTCTAGCTGATAAACGGTTCTACGTTAATGAAGAAGTCGACCTCGTACTTGGCGGAGATATTTATCCCCAAATTATTTTATGCGGCCTGAAGAAAAATGTACTCAGTACACTCCTCGCCCAAGAAACCGTGTTCGGTTGGATATTAACCGGNGAGTGTTCGGTTGGATATTAACCGGTTGCATTGATGCACCAATTCCAACCAACAATTTAGTTTCGTATCACAGTGGAGCTGCCTTGGACAAACAACTTACTGCATTCTGGGAACTAGAAGATATACCAAAAAACAAAAACTTGAACGAAGACGACAAATACTGTGATGAACTTTATCGGAAGACAACTCGTAGTTCTTCCGGAATGAAACACGGCTTGCAAAGGATACCGTCCCACAAAGAGAGTATAATAGGGTACTAGCCGAATATGAATCACTAGGAAACATGTCCAGAATAAATGATAGCATTTCAGCAGACTCTTCCGATAACTACTTTTTGCCTCACCACGCTGTCATAAAGGCAGAAAGTACCTCCACCAAAGTTCGAGTCGTCTTTAATGCCTCAAGTCCAACGGCTAATGGCACACGCATGAACGATGTACTTCTCCCAGGTCCAGTTCTCCAAGCAGATCTTCCGATCCTTATACTCCGCTGGAGGTTACACAGATACGTTTTTAGTAGTGACATCGAGAAGATGTACCGAGAAATTTGGGTGGATAGCAACCATACCAAATATCAGCGGATAGTTTTCCGTACAAACCCGAACGAACCTGTAAGTCTATACGAATTAAAGACTGTCACTTTCGGGATTAATTGTGCTCCTTACCTCGCGATAAGGACACTTTTACAACTGGCTGACGTTGGAGAAAGTTCTTCCCCAATAGCCCCTAACATACTACGAAAATGCGTGTACGTGGATGACGTTCTAGCTGGAGGACACAGCATCGACTCTACCGTAAAAGCAAGAGATGAAATCTCTGAAGTGTAACGGTCAGCCGGTTTTCCGCTAAGAAAATGGACCTCAAACTGTGCGGAAATTCTCAAAAACATCCCAAAAACGGATCTACTCAGTGAAGACTTTTTGGCATTCGAAGAAACCAGCACGGTTAAGGCTCTTGGCATAAGAAGGAATGCCCATACCGATCTATTCTATATCATGGCAAGACCATTGGAGGACCGCAAGACACTTACAAAAAGGGCGATACTTTCAGCTATCGCCAAGCTATTTGATTCGCTAAGATGGCTTGGTCAACCTTCTTTTGGCAAAAACCAAAGTAGCTCCTGTCAAAACAATATCGCTACCACGACTAGAGCTTTGCGGAACCGTACTGCTCGCGGAAATCATTGAATCTGTAATCAACAACTTCAACCTAGGGCAAGTGAAAACACATCTTTGGACAGATTCGACCATCGTACTCGCATGGATTTGAAAGCCGCCTTGTTCATGGTCAACTTTTGTCGCACACCGAATTACGAAAATAGTAGAAAAAGTCGGACTGGTTACATGTAGACTCGGCTTCGAATCCAGCCGACTTGGCGAGCAGAGGATTGGCTGCGTTAGAGTTGGTGACCAATTTTTTGTGGTGGCAGGGACCTTCTTGGTTGCAAGAAGACAACTCTAAATGGCCTGCTCAAGAAATTTACTATCACACAGAAATTGAAGAAAAAAGGTCACACGCTTATGGATCAATAAAAGTAAATGATATCGATATTCTTAACCGATTTTCAGATCTACCGAGAGCTTTGAGAGTGTTAGCATATGTCATGAGATTCTACCGAAGAATTCACCCGAAAACAAAAGCTTTATTTCAAGAAAGTGCTTGTTTAATTTCATCAGATGAAATTAAGGCAACGACACAGATCTTGATAAAAATCTACCAGAAGCAATACTACGGTGAAGAATACAGGAATTTGAAATCTAGAAAACCCATCGATGCATAGGGTGAAATCCTTCCGCTTAATCCGTTCGTCGACAAGCACGACATCATCAGAGCTGGAGGTCGCCTCGGAGCATTCCACTACTTAGCATATAATGAGCGCCACCCAATAACTATACCGTATAATTGCAGATTGTGTCGTCTTATCGTCCTGTTGATTCACCAAGTTTCCTTGCACGGAGAAAATCAACTCATGCTACGCCTTATCCGTACCCAGTACTGGATTCCAAGGGTAAACAGCCAGATTAGGTCTACCATCCACAATTGTAAGATCTGTACGATCTACAAAAAAACATTCTCAGATGCAAATTAGGGGAACTCTTCTTCAGGAACGCACTACATTTACGCGCGCGTTCACCAATACGGGAGTAGACTTTACCGGACCTTTTGAAATTAAAAGGTACCACGGCAGAGGTTATCGAATATCCAAATGGTAGTTTGCCTATTCGTTTGTTTGACTACTAAAGCGATTTTATTTTGAAGCTGCGAGTGATCTTAGTACCCCATCCTTTCTAGCAGCATTTTGCGTGTTTAGAAGAGGAAAAATGTCTACTCCGACAATGGTACAAATTTCGTCGGAGCTTCGCGATATTTACGATCCGAATTCAAAGCACCCTTGCCTGACGCGCGAGACAAAACGACTTCCAAAAACAACCATCAAACACTTACATGGCATTTTATACCTTCTGCCGCTCCTCACATGGGAGGACTCTGGGAGGTAGGTGTAAAAAGCTTTAAAAGCCCCCTTAAAAAGGTAACGTCCGCTCACAAATACACCTTTGAAGAGCTCAGTACGCTTTTATGCCGGATTGAGGCATGCCTCAATTCGCGACCACTGAGCCCCTCTTCAAATGAGCCAAATGATCTGGTGCCTCTTACTCCAGGCCATTTTCTCACTGGTGGACATCTTATGGCTCCGCCAGAACCTGATGTGAATGAGAACCCTGCCTCCACCGTCAATCGATGGCAACAATTAAAAGCACTGCACCGGACGTTTTGCAGGCGATGGAAAGTGGAGTACTTAGCCAAGCAACAAAAGCGAATTAAATGGAAGCACCCCAAGCAAGCGGTCGAAGATCAGCAATTTTAACGAACGAATTCACGAAACATACTTTAAAAATCTTTCGGATTCCGCGCAAATTATTCGAAACTTTGCTGGTCTGCTAGACTTTTGGTTCTAAACCCTAGAACACCAATGTCAGTCGATTCAACCAACACAGTTTATGTTTTGTGGTGAAGTTTCTTGAAAATTCATTTTTTGAAATTGAAATTTCATTATTTAAACCTTAACATAACCGCATAAAGTTTGCTTTATTTTAGTTAGAAATTGTTATATTAAGAACATATCGGAAACTCTTTGAGGATTGATACTTTAAAACTTAAAAAAAATATATATCAGTACTAAATACTTGTCAGGCGATTCGACAAATAAATAGTGTTTATGTATTAAAGACATGATTGGTGTTCCAGGGATAATGAATATGTATTGAGTGGCAAGNTATACTTTAAAACTTAAAAAAAATATATATCAGTACTAAATACTTGTCAGGCGATTCGACAAATAAATAGTGTTTATGTATCAAAGACATGATTGGTGTTCCAGGGATAATGAATATGTATTGAGTGGCAAGTTGAAGCAAATACCCCACCCGAAGTTTAAAAGGTAAAATCTTTTTTGAGGGAAATTAGCAGTCATTATAATATTTAAAAACTCACATAATTTAGGCTCCACTGCGGTTCGATGGAGAAAAGATTGTTGAATAACTTCTCGCGGTGGTCGAGGTATCCATATTATGCATTTCTTTTCGGAACCCTTTATAAAAAAAAAAACACAAATCAATTGGTTATCAAATAAACGGTTAACAAAAAAAGGTTAAAAACATAAAACTTGGTTACCAGACCAACGAAATTTCCGACAAGGAAGATGAGGGAATCCAAAAGAAGACCAGGATACTGCCCCAAACAGAAACGTTAGCTGTAATGGGGACCCGCAAACCAGACTGGAACCTATACCATGAAATAAAGACAGTTAAAAACTCATTTGGATTATACAGTGGCCACAGTTAAATCGGCGTCCACGGCTGCATTTCGAACATAATAACTATTTTAATACTTTAGCTGAGAAACAAAGATGAATCTATACGTAGTTTCCTTCGCCGATTGCTTTTTTGGTGACGAACATAGCTGTTTCAGACCAATACATTTCAAATCATTGGAATCAATTAAATTAATTACGTAAACAAATATTTACATTCATCTTTCCTTAGTAAATCGCAGCAAGATTGTACATTTTGAAATTTAACGAACTTGCTGATGCAAATTATTTTTGACAAAAAGCACCCGTGGGCCCCAATCCCAGTCACAAATTCGTGCTGGAAAAAATATTCCCAGCACGAGTTTGCAACTTCCCTACTACTTTGTATTTTTTTGTGTGCTACACCTCAATATAAATCGTTTGCTACTATAAGCTTACAAGGTAAATCTACTTTTCGGCTTCACATGTTTTTAAATTAACTACACATGATGTTTGCCATTACCCAGTGGCTAACAAATAAAGCAATTTGTCTCCAAGCGTTTGAAGCATTTATGTTCCGATGCCAAGACGCAGTAACTCCCCCTAAATGCCTAGAAGCTTTAATAATAACGCGCCAGGAGTCGCTTGAGAGCTTTTGTCAAGATTGGGGTCCTATATTAATTCTACGTTTCAAAGAACGGGAAGGAAATGTAAAATCTGACATATTTTATGTGCATACAACGATGTTGAAAAGCACAAAGTTCCCAAACACTTTTTCACAAGACCCTGATTCTTTGGAAGAGATCTCACGTAGTATTTCACTGCGTCAAGATCAAGTGAAAGATATTATAAAACCTATTCAGCCTCTAATGCGTGAAATATGAATGAAAACGAGGATTGCTTTTTTTTGTTATGGGAGTTGCTAAGCATGCAACCCGGAAGTTTAGGATCCTATCTAGATGATATTGTACCAGGCATTAATTACTCTTTGAACATTAAAACCTCAACAAGCAATATTAAAATCAATACTTTAGGGTTATTGTGCTCATTGTTATCAAGTAACACACCTTCATATTTTTTCCAACCACATATTCCTTTATTAGTAACACTTATCGTTAATGCGGTGTTTGACTCGTTTTATAAAATTTCCACAGAAGCGCTCCAAGTGTTACAAGAACTTGTAAAAAGTTTTATGGCCTATGCAAGTTCCTGTAGTTCCATTGCCCACTACCTTTGAAATAAGTCCCTTCGTGGGAGATCTGTATTCTGCCACCAAACAAAAAAAGGCAAGACAAATTGGTAGGATGCATACGTGTATACATATATACACATATACGCCATAAGCTTTCGGTGGGATCCAGATGCTTAATTTTCTAAGCCGAGGCTCAATTTTCGGAACCTGAAAGGAGAAAAAATAATTAGTGTTAATTACAAATTAGATTTACTATTTTTTACAACCTTCTTACCTGCGATTGCGTAATCCCTCGTGCATGAATGTACTTTACATCCCATTCTTCTAATGAGGTGAATGAATTCTCTTCGTTGTCATATGTGTGAAACAGGGCTCGGACAACTCAACTTATTTTAGTACGCACCACTCTACCGATTGGGGCAAAAACAAACAGAACGTAGTGGCGTCCTAGTACGGGTGTAGAAACTCACATATACATACGTTCCACAAATGGAAAAAACATATGTTGATGCATTCCATCGCACCATTCGGTCAAACACTCTTAATCGTTAGCTTTGCTAACATAAATACATTTTACGCATTTAAAGAGGCATTGTCATGAGGAATATCACAGATTTTTACGTAAAATTCAAATGGGAATAAGACATTTTGTAATAAAATTTGAAATTCAACTTATGAATCCTGCTGCATATGAGCTACCCTGTTTTTAGCCGAGTATTACCTACAGTGGCATCCAAACTTTTTTTGGGTGGCAGGATAGATGTAGGGTTGCGAGAATGGCTAAAAACTCTACAGTTTAGATTAAAACGTTTTCGACAACTGCATGCAATGAAGTTGAACTGCTAATTACGAATATTAGTAGATCAGCTCGTTAATGGAAATGATCATTTTCATAAGAGCACTTAATATTGGCACTTCCAAACATAATAAATGCGTTTTACAATTTTCGATGTGATAAAAATTTAACTTTGCCAATGCATTCCTGTACAATGGAATGTATGGCACTTGTGCGATCCACCCTTCATTTTTGTGGATCGCAAACCGACATTAAGCCGTATTTACACGTGTTACTTTGTGAAGACAAATAATTGAAAATAATGCGACGTTCACACTCTCCGAATGTTATTTATCTAATTAAGAAAATTACTATGCCAAATACTTAAAGAATTACCGCCTCAATTACTCGCCACCCAACCATAAAAAAGAGAATCAACTGCGAACAGGTTGAAAAACAAAATTAAAGCAGGAAATATTTCAGGAAAAAATGGGTCACTTCAGCACATTAAAACAGAAGGCCATACAGATCCCTGAACGCTTTGCTTTGGCGTGCCGATTGTGTGAAGGGAAACACCCAACTCGTCTGTGCCAATTTATCGTGCCAAGACACCAGAAGAGAGGCTACGGGAGGCGCTGCTAGGACGTTTCTGCGGCAACTGTCTTTCTATGGACCACAAAATCGAAAATTTTACTAGCGATGCAAGATGCCCTCAATGCAACGAGAAGCACCATTCTACCCTCCATATCGATGAATATAGAGACTCATGGAGGTCAGAGAATGAAACCAGCAAGCCTTGGAGCGTTCAAGTAGAAGAAGAAGAAAACGATTATTGTGCGATATTTATTTGCGCCTCTGGCTCTGGAACGGAGACTAAGCCTCTTCGTCCAGAAAATGAACAGAGCGATTTATGTGAGCCACGAATGGGGGATCGGAAACCAGGTCTTTCCGACCCCTGCTCCAACATGAACGCGACAACTTAGAAGACCGAGAGCATACACGGCATCTTGGGTCACCACGCAGAATTCAGCGACGGCGCAGATTGGAAACTAGGCCTTTCCGGCCTGCGTCGACAGAACGACAATAGGCTTGCTCCTAGATTCCGCCAGGTAGCCACACCCAACATGTTACGCAACGGGCTTCTAGGACAACATATTAAAGAACCGATTTATTTGCTAGTTCAATCCTGAATGTTTTATTCTCCAAACGTCTGATAAGTTTATATTTAGTAGTTACAAGCAGCTACGGTCACGTATATACATAATTGAGAATTCTCTTATACTTACAACGTATAGGGTAACCATATATAAGCTACTTAAATTCTAAACACTAAAGGTGTCACTACACCTTCCTTCCTGAAAAAAAGGAAAAGATAACAGGTTGATCAGACCCGTTTATCTTTGACTTCTTTCGGGAATTTTCTAACCTATCGCGAATAAACAAATATTCTCTTATATATCTAGTTATTATTATTATACATCTTTTCTCTTTTTGTGCTGGGTACCCATAGCACTTTCATATCTAGTAACTAAATGAATTTATTAAACAAAAATATGAAAAATAAATATAATTTATGTAAGTAATCCATGTTTTTTTTTTTTTTTTTGAGATTTGTACATTCATTTGCATATACATACATACATATATGTGTTATTCAACTTTCCTTAGCCTATTTTTGTGTATAGTTTTTTCTCTCTGTGTTTGTTCATTCAAAATAGTTACATTTGTACCATCTACCCTTTTGACTACATAAGGACCATCGTAAATGCTTCGATGCTTCTCGTAAGGTTCTTTTTGAACTAAAACATAATCGTTTTTGCTTATAGCTAATGGACGCACAGTTTTGTCGTAGAAATTTTTGTTTTTTATTTTATGTTTGTTGAGTAATTCTGTAGCCATCAAATGTGCTTTCTGCAAACGATATTTCAATTCTTTGACGTAATTGTCGGCATTGTAAAGTGGATCTATGGAATTTTTGCTTATTTCGGGTGGTAATATAGCTTTTTTGCCAAACACGAGTTCATAGGGCGTGAATTTGTTATCGAAAGCTGTGTGCGATGTTGAATTGTGAAAGAAGGTGAAATACTTTAAGCAGGTATCCCAATCTAAAATGTTCACGCAAGCGTACGCTCGCAGGTACTCATTAAAAACTCTATGATTACGTTCGACCGTGCCTAATGTTTCATGGTGGTAAGGCGTTGAAAAGTCATGTTTTATTTGTAATAATTTACATAGTTCCAGAATTATTTCATTTTTGAATTCTGTGCCCAAATCGGATTTAATAGAACGCATCGTGCCATAAACCAACACAAAACTTTCGAAAATAGCTCTAGCCACTGTTTTGCGCTTTTGTCCGGCAAAGCTATGGTAACTAAGTACTTTGTAAGATCACATATTAAGGTTAAAGCGTATTTATTTCCCAAAGTAGATTCCGGCAAAGGACCAATTGTATCTACTACTACAATGTCGAACGGTTTTACAGGAGTTGGTGTTAGAGAAAGCTTTTCCTTAGTTCCTGGCTTTGATTTATTTATCAAACACATTTTACAGGATTTCACAAACTTCGCAATGTCTCTCGTCATTCCTTTCCAATAAAATTTTGATCTTAATTTTGCATACAGTTTCTTACTTCCACAATGCCCACCAGTTATGGGTTCATTATGGTAGATAGTCATAAATTTTTGCTTCTGCTCATTATCAAAAATTCGTTCGATTGTTTCTGTTAACTTAATTTTTATTGTTTTCAATATTGTATTGCCACGTTCCTTTAAATAAGCTAGTGTTGTGATTTGAAAAAAAGGATCGTCTTTTGGCCATTCTAAAATTTTTACATTGTAATTGCCGGCTTCAACTTCTAGCCTCGAAAGCATTTTGTCTAACCAAAATTTTTCGTTAGCAATTTCCACATTTAAGACGAATAATAATTTGAATTTTTTGTATACGCGCATTATTAACTTTGAAATCTGATTAGTTTCGTTATACAAAATTTTGGTTTTAATTTTTGGTATTTTAGTATCAAATTCGGAGGAAAAGTTGTCAAAAACCGATACGTCTTCAACCATGCTATTAAAAAGATGTCTATCATCTGGCGCTTGCTGCAGCTTACTCTTGGATCTTGCACGAGTAGTAACTGCTAAAATGTGGGCATACTTCTCATGATTTCCCCTGATATCAGGAATGGAAAGACGGGATAATGCATCTGCAGCTACGTTTGTTTTACCTTTTATATATTCGATCGTAAAGTTATATTCTGCTATATCAAGCCTGATTCTTGCTAGTTTCGACGAAAGATCCTTCATATTAAAAAGGTAGACCAGAGGCCTGTGATCAGATCTTACTATGAAGTGAGTGCCATAAACATATGGTCGGAAGTGTTTTATGGCAAAATGTATTGCTAATAATTCCAATTCTATTACGGGTTTATTTTGCTCCGCTTTGCTAAATGATTTTGACGCAAAGCAAACAGGTAGATCGTGACCATCAAACTCTTGACTTAATATTGCTCCGCATCCAAGTTTTGAGGCATCAACAGTGATGACGAAGGTTTTATTGAAGTCAGGATATTGTAACAGCTTGGGAGAAATTAAGGCAGATTTTAGGTTATCAAACGCGTTTTGGTGAACACTGTCCCAATGAAATTGTATGTTTTTACGACTAAGGCGATTTAGTGGAGCTGCAAGCGACGCGAAGTTCGGAATAAATCTGCGGTAATAGTTTGCGAAATCAACAAAACGTTTTACTGCATCTTTATCTCTTGGAACTGGATAAGTTTGAATTGATTTTTTTTCGAATCGTCAGCCAAGAGACCGTTCGCAGTGCATTTGTGTCCAAGAAAAGTTACTTCTGATCGGAAAAATATACATTTGTTAGGGTTAAGCTTCAAGTTATACTTTCTACAAATTTCGAAAACTTCTGATAGATTTCGCAAGTGATGCTCCTCACTGCAACCTGTTACGATCACATCATCGACGTAGAGGAAGGCTTGATTTGGAGAAAGGCCAGAGAAAGCGATAGACATCATCCTAGTAAATGAATTAGGAGCCACGTTTAGTCCAAATGGCAGCACCTTCCAGCGAAAGGCTCCTCGATCTGTACTAAAGGATGTTATATCGCGTGACTTTTCGTTGAGTGGTATCTGATGAAATCCAGAGAAGAGATCTATTGTTGAGAAGTACTTTGCGCGGCCAAGATTATCTAAAATGTCATCAACCCGGGGCAAGGGAAACTTGTCCGCAATGAGCTTTTTGTTTACGCCTCTAAAATCGACACACATTCGATACGCTTTTTGGCCATTTGTGGTTTCCTTTGGCACTAAAATTAAGGGACTATTATAGTTAGAACAGCTTGGTTCTATTAAATTATTTCTTAATAATTTGTCAATCTGTTTATTAATTTCATCTCTTTGCGAATAGGGTAATCTATAGTTTTTTATGTAAACTGGTGTACTGTCTGACACTTTCAGTGTTTGCTCGTAAAAATTGTTTATAGACATTTGGTCATCGGGCAAAGAAAAAATATCGGCGAATTGGAGAAATAATGGCATAAGCTTGCTCTTACCATAACTCGGCATTTGATTTTCTAGTATAGCAGAGAGTTGGATTTCACGTTTTTCATGACATGGAGCTTGGTGAATTTGATAAACATTATAATTTTGCAAAGGTTCAGTTTGTATATCAGAATTTTTTATGTATTTAGTTTCATTAGTAGTGTTTATCACTCTTATTATTGGATAATCTGTATTAACTACACATTTTGCTGTGAAAACCCCGTCAGAGAGTTCTTGTGCATTCACGAAAAGGGTTTGTGATGGTTTCCCTAAGTTGAACAAGCGAAAAGCCTCACATCGTGGCGGTATTACGAAAGAATCGGCTGCTGCTCCGTGTACAATTGGAAGGACTAACTTTTCGCTGCCTATCCAAAATGAGCAAGAGTTATCTTCATAGCTAATGTTGCACCGATTTGCTTTCAAGAAATCTTTGCCAAGGATCCCATCTGAAGGGATATTGAAGTCTTCTCCCACTACGTGTAACTTATGGGAGATATATTGCTGTGAAATAACTATATTTGTAAGAATTGATCCCAAAGAGCAAGTAGTACTTGACGTAATGCCTGTTATGTTTACTTTGTCATATGCATTTATTTTAACATTTCTATTCAAGCTTGAAATTTTAACAATCGAGATATCTGCTTGCGTATCTAATAAAAAAGTGCATATTTTATTTGTATCTGAACAGTCAACTTCAACAAAGTCTGAATAATTTAGGTTTAGACAATATATTGGTTTCACGTTTCTTTCTGAGCATAGTTTTCCTCCCCCAGCGTGCGGCGCTGAGGGGCATCTGCGTTTAAATCGCGTACATTTCTATTTTCATGGACACCCGTATTGCTGCTACGGGCGTTACTGTTAGGCCTACTATTACTTCTGCTACCAACCCGATTGTTATAGCGCCTATTATTAGAGTTGTTGTTGTAATTTTGATTCCTACTACCATTAGAGTTAGTTCTATAATTAGTGAATTGGTTCCCATTCCTAAAACTGCGCGAGCCATTGTAGTTTGTCTGCCCGTTAACCCTGTGACTATTATGAAAAAAGTTATTGGAAAGCCTGTTTGCGCTTGAGCGGAAAGCTAGAACTTGTCGGTCATTACTTTCGTTTGTCTGCTCAACAATCAATTTGGCAACCACATCTTTTGCATCCGTAAACGACGTTGAGGCAATTATTGACTTCACTAAATCCGTTTTCGCATTAAGCCTACACAGGTTAATTGTTTGTTCGACCGCTGTCTCATGTGCTTTTGCTTGAGTCATTCCCTCTATTATAAGAGACCTTTCAAGAGAGTCAGCTAACTCTTCCGCTTGTTTAGCAAACTCAGCATAGTTATTGTTCCTCACTTGAAGTGATGCAATCTTGCCAGCCACGACCTTCGAATTGTCTGGTTTTATTCGGGTACGAAGAGCGCGTTTTATATCGTCAATACAGTTAATAGTTGCCGGTAAAGCTTCCCGAGCTTTGCCTTCTAATTTTGACTTAATGAAAGATAAAAAGGTAGGGGTTAGACTTTGGTCAGTTAGCTCTTCTATTAACGCAATTTTATCAATAAAAGACTCGAGAGACAGAGGGTCACCATTATAATTTTCGCGTATGATACTTGCGCACATACTAACGAAAGACTTCTTTTGTTCTAATGATGCCATTTTGGTTATTAGGCTGGGAGCAGATCTACTACCTTGGCTAAATGTATAATTAAAATCGATATTAGGAAAGCTATTATCTGATGAATGAGTTATAAGAATCGGTGGAACTTTCAACGTGTCATTTAGAGCTGAAAGAGAAGAACTACGTTTTAAGCCACAATTTGGATACGATTTTGCATCACTGAATTCGTCATCTGTATCGGTATCTGACCAGACATCTATTTTTATGAGTGAAAACACATTTGATTGCTCCAGAAGCTCACATTTGTAATTTAATTTTTCAAAACACTTTGTAAGCAGAGTTTAACAATGGGAGATTTTAGTTGATACTAACTCTTTTTTATCAGATGGTACTTTTCCAAAATGGGCATTGGCGTAGGACAAAATTGCATTAAAGGTATCAGCAAGCAAAGTAATATATTCTCTAACTTTATTTTTGTTTGTCGAAATTGGACGAGTCTGTAAAACTCTTTTAGTAACTTTTATAAATACGTTTATAAAACGTTAAATTGTTCTTTCTGAAACCCTGACATCAATACAAGGCATTACGTACAAACGTAGTACTAAAATTGTAAACAGGAGTTTTGCTTAGAACTTATTTAAAATATGCGTATGTTTTTATTACACTTTTTAGCATAATACATGGGAGTAAACTAATGCTGTGAATTACAATAATAAAACTAAGTCAGTACTTCGCTTCTCTCCAGCATGTTGTCTTCCGTCTCCTTCTCTCTTCGTTGCATTGCGTATACTACTTATTTTTCCTCGTTGTGATGAAATTCACCTCATTTTAAAGTTGTGTGTTGAGTTAAATAAGTGATGATAATTTCAAGCATTTGTTCATATAACTGTATTTGGTACATACTTCATTGTTGCTGTCTCTTATTTTTTGTTTTTGCGCTTTCCAAGCTGCTTATTCTCATTTTAACACAGTAGTTTTTGCGACCACTTGCACTTTATAGTCACTAGAACCAGTTTATTTACATGTTCATATTTCGTGGACATATTTCACCACATATGCACAATTAGATTTGGCACAGTTATGTTCTTTGTAATGTCAAGTTACGGAATTTAGGTTTTGTTGTATTTTATAATTTATGTCTGAATTCCAGTATTTTGGTACAGTTGTGTTCACTTGAAAAATTACTGGACGGCCCATTTGCATTTCCACAAATATGTACTTAGCTCCGAAAACAAAAATTGTTCAGCTTGAAAAACGTATTTAAAAGCCATGTTTTTGTTTTACATATCTTTATAACTTAAACACGGGATTGAACGTTTTCTATAATATTGTCTTTTTTTTCTTCTCACACTCCAAATACTTATAAACATTTGAATATTAATTAGTTTATGAAGCATTTTCTTTGTCGCACTAATTCTGTGTTTTTAACACCAATATAGTACAGTTTTGTACTTCAAAACCAAATTTTACGCCACATTCTTCTTAAATTACTTTTTTTGCTAATTTAAGTTCTTTTTATTTCCACATTAATTTATCTTCTTTTTAACTTTAAAGAGGCTTCTCTTTTCGATATATCGACTTAAAATGCGTTCACTCGGTACTTAATATTTTTAATTTTTTTTTTCGACAGGATCGCCATATAAGTCCATATTAAAGAACCGATTTATTTGCTAGTTCAATCCTGAATGTTTTATTCTCCAAACGTCTGATAAGTTTATATTTAGTAGTTACAAGCAGCTACGGTCACGTATATACATAATTGAGAATTCTCTTATACTTACAACGTATAGGGTAACCATATATAAGCTACTTAAATTCTAAACACTAAAGGTGTCACTACACTATCACGGGACCAACATTGAGCCCTATGATTGCTATTGCGCCGACAGCAGTGGTAAAAGTCGAGGCGGTGGGGCGCCTTCATCTAGTCCGCGCTCTCATCGATAGTTGCTGCGCCACCACGATAATTTCAGCGGACCTAGGTTGGGAGTTGAGGCTGGAACAGACACGAGTCGGAAATCAAACGGGTTGCGTCTTATGCCTCGAGGAAAGCACGGCGCTAATAAACGTATTTCGACCCACGCGACGGTTAAAAGGAGCTACCACCTCGTATCGCCAGCCAGCAACGTAGATCCTGCCGTCGTCACAGCATACCAGCATATTCGGTTGGCCGACCGACATTTCTATAGTTCGACGCCCAAATTCCTTTCCCATCTTCGGATGGGTACTCTCTGGCGTTACCAGAACATAAACATAAACAAATACATTTATATTTAAAACTTTTCTGATTGAATGAAGTCCTACTTCTGAATTTTTTGACATTTATTTTTACGAATCTTTCGTTTTTTCAATGAAAGTGCACTTGAAAATGTCCACGTGTCTTTACTCTTATACTTTACATCTCTTCCCCTCAAGCAGCAACTTAGGTTCGAGGAGACGCAAGTGAAATGATGCGGGACGACGAACGAGGAATCTAGCTCCTCTCCAACGAAACCAGAGAAACACATTTTTTATGAATTTTTATAATATTTTGTTTGGACATGTATATATGTACATAGCTGATCTGGTAGTTGCTGCATAAATGTTGGATGTTGCTTGCCGCAAGGGGCCGGTATGTTTAGGCCTTCACCATAATTTTTCTATATTTTTGCGACCCGGCCTAATGTTAGCATATGAGCATATGTACACACACGTACTAATATCAATTCGCGCCGTTAACTAAAGTTTCCCGCCGGACAAGAAACCTTCGTTAAGTTTCCCTTAATATCGGTTGTCCGGCGGTCCGGTTTAAAATCCCGCAAGTCCTGTACTTCACCTCGGTTTAGAAGATCAACGCGAGCGCAGCAGCTACCAGGCCACTCCAGTCCAAAGGTATTTAAATATTTTGTTATACCAACATATATATATATATATTGAAATAAATTGACCCTGCATTGAATTAACACTAAAATCGAAATATCTTGGTTCTATTTCTATTTTTATTTTTCTTATATTATTTATAGTTCTTTCTGCTATATTTACACCGGAGCGTGATTCGCAAGCGCCCCCGTGTAATCAGCTGTCAAGAAGCCGGATGCCTTTTTAAAGGGGCTAAGGCCTTTAACCTGCCGCCTGCCTGAATATTGGACATAATATTTATTTTGGACAAATAGGGCCCTCTACGCAGACTTCGATTGCGAAGATGTAGTTGGGTATGTGCGAATTGGCAGACTTATCTGGAATATTCGTTCAAATACACAGACAGACAAAAAAGTACTCTCATCGCCCATCTTTGATCCGTAGGTATACCATAATTGAGATCCTTAGTCAATCATAGTTATTATCATTCACAGCAGTACCTTTTTTGGAATTCTGACCTTGTAGGGTTTTAGAAGGATAACTCAGGATTATTGAGGAATGGCTTTAGCACCTCTAAATGACCCCGAAGATCTCCAACCTTCTTGCTGATCATATTGAGCAGTCGTATGGCGCTCCAAAACGTCTCTTTTTCAAACAAGATAGACAAGGACGTTGGAAAGGTGTCCATAGCTCCTATGATGACCACGTGCTCCAGTCAGTGAAGATTGCTCAAGGTGGCACCTGCCTTTACTTGCTTAGCTTTTGGCCACTGGGCCAGTGCCGAATATGTAATATGCACATATGTATATAAGGTTAGTTTTGGTGATATTTCCCAAGTCTTAACTTGAAGTCTCTGTCAGGTGGGCAAAGGTCGACTTCAGTGCATTTATTGACAAACCCTTTTCATCACACCAGTCTTCGGGACATATAAAAACATTTGTAGTTTCTACTTGAGTTCAATTGAAACTAATGGCGTTTTTGTTTCTACAAAAAATGTTGCCTTCTCACCGCACTCTTCTTAGTGTTTGTGCCTATAGGGCAAAGAGAAGGTTGCATTTTTCGTTAGAAACTAAATCGGTATAAGTTGTAGACACATATTGTACATTTACATCTTTACGTATAACGGGTGATTTTTTAAGAGCTTGAAAAACGCATAAAATTTGCAAAATCTCATCGGTTCTTTATTTGAAACGTNACCAAAGTACAATCTAGCTTACCAACCTACCAAATGGAAGAATATCTACCAGTTTTGGTAGGAAAAGCCCATGTTTCGCAACACTGGTTACAGAAACGAGCTACAGCGAATACATTCAAAACACTGCACAAGTATGTGTGCGCGTAACCAGTGATGCCAGATTGTTAATAATTTCCCTATTTGAGGGATATTTTGCGGCAAAAATTAATTTAAATTTAATCAATTTAAAATAAAAAGGGATTTTCATTTAACACATGCATCACATTGCATAACTAATAGGGATCCCGGTCCTTTTTAAGTCCCGAATATCACGGGATTAGTCGACTTAAATCCCAAAATTGCTGGAAACAATTTTTTTGTTAGCCAATTAAATTTTTATCACAAATATCCCCTCTCAAGGACAAAACAAGAATTTTTTGCAACTCTTAATGCTATAATTTCTTTAAGATCGCATTTCCATCAAAAGAAGGAATAATTTTGCTTCGCTCAATATGGAATAGGTGATACACATATATTATTATTTTTTACTTAAATGTGTTAACTTTTTTATTATTACTATTATTATTATTTTTTTAAATCACAATTTAAAATATTATCAGTATATTTAAGATAATATTTTAAATTGTGATTTAAAAAAATTTATATTTTTACATAGGCAGTTACAGCTGTACCAAATACAGTCACTTACAAAAATATTTTGCATCGATTTTTTTTGCAATATTAAAAATATTTTTCATGGTATTTTTTTGTTAATTAAAAGAAATATATAGCTCATTATACAACAAAAATCACGTAAATAAGAATTTCACACTTTGGAGAAAGTTGGTTTAAGTTCACCAAATTATCATAAAAATATCAAACCTTTAATCATAATTTTTACAAAAAATTCAGTTATGCAGTTTTATAGCCCATTCAATTTAATACAATAAAGTGCAATTTTAAAGTTGCTAAAAACTCCCTTGATTTTGGAATTTTTCTTACTATCGAGTTTTTTTGTGGCAAAAAACTGTATAATGTCAACCGGATGTTTTAGCAACTTCACAATTGCACATATATATTTGTCAAATTTTATGTTTGTTTTTTATTGATTGAAAATACTGATTTATCGTCTTAATAAATATGTAAATGAATTACAATCAATTGCTTTTTTTTCTTATATCTATCTGATTTAAAATACTCTAATAGGATGATCACACTTTTGCCTGAATTTCGGGACAATCCTGGGATTCCGGGATCGACAAAACCCCGAAAATTGACATCCCTAATAATTAATCAATGTTCAAGAATATTGGACACTCTTACGTAAGTAATCGTTCTGAATAAGTGATATTGAGTAAAATTATGTATAAGTATTAAAAATTGTAAGGACAATTTAAAATATTTCTCCCTTTTAACAATTCAAGTGCTGATTAAGAAATAATCTTTTCAATTATAACTGGACTTTAATGTAAACAAGTAATTTTTAGCAAAAAAAAAACCGACTTCAACTCCCATATAAAAAATATATATATATATATATATCTCATGATCCACTGATCGGATCTCAACCAGATTAGTATGGGACCACCTCTGAGATACTACCTTTCCGATGCAAAAAGAATTATCGGTTGACGTGGTCCAAAGTTATGCGGTAACATACATAAAAANCGAACTTATAACCTCCTCCTTTTTTGGAAGTCGGTTAAAAATAGATAAAATTTTCTGATAAAATGTTAAATAGTACATGTACATATGTATACAAAATAGCGTTTGCTTTTGAATCAAAAAAAGTTAAGTTCTTCAACCTCAAAGTCACCAAAAATCATATATATTTGTAACAGTGATAGTTTAATTAGCCAGTAAAGTAATAATAATATTAGATTGGCGCTTACACGTATGTTAGTGTTTGGCCGAGCTTCTCCTCCGATTTTTGGCGTGCGCCTTGATGTTGTCACAAAGAGCGGAGGGACCTACAGTTTTACGCCGACTCCGAACGGCGATTGTATTTTTATGAGAAGCTGTTTTTCATGGCACAAATACACTCGGAGGATGCCGAGGGATGACCGCTGTTAAGAAAAACCTTTTCTATATTTTTTTGCGATGTTGCTTGGACCAGGCTTTGATCCCAGGCGTTGCAGAGTGGAAGCGCGCACTGCTTATCACTACTGCATAGCCAGTAAGTATTTAACCATAAAAACACAAAAAAAAAAAAAAAGTTTCTTCAAAATCTTGGTTTTTAATAAACACTGAAGCTAATTTATGAATGTAGTATGTACATATATGTTTTTAAATTTTCTTAGACCTCTAGAGAGTAATGCACCGACCATTGAATTTCGAAAGAATATTATATGTATATTAGGGCGAATTTTTCTGCGACTCTTGTTTTTTCACTCCTACCTCAAAATTTTGTATAAAACACCAAAAAAAGCTCCCTGAAAATTTGAACCCATAATACTAAAATTAAGTACTCGCCCAAGTCTTGCAAAAATTTCCCATATAAAATAAGTAGGGGTTTTCTGTTGCTTCAGACGTGGTAGAGATAGCTGCGCCATCTAACGGGGACAGGGTGAAATACACAATGTCTGCCATCTAGCGGGTGTGAGCAAAGCACACACACACACACAGCCTTCGCGTCATCTAACCACACACTCCCACACACGGAGTCGTCGTTGGGCCCGGTACGGGTGGTTGGGTTCCTAGATGGCGCTGCATACTCACAACCGCTAGATGGTGTGGTAGCTCTACCTACCGCCACCGATCAAGTTTAGGTGGAAATGAAAATGTGTGTGCTCACAACCGCTGGGGTGGTGTGGGTATTACACAGGGTAGGCAAAAACTCGGAGTTCGAGCGAGCGAGCGAGAAACTCCTACTCAATACCTCGCAGGCAACGAGGCGCTCGCAGCTCGTACTCGTAGCAACAATGAGGCGAGGCACGAGAAGTTTGTCTTGCTCGGCAAACGAGCGAGCGCTGCTTTTTTCCTCGCGCTCCTATTAAACGAGCGAGGCTGTTGTGCGTTGCCTCGCTCGCGGTGCGAGGCGAGTAGCTATTTGCTTACTCGCTCTGCTAGGTAAGACGAGTGAGCGACGAGCGAGCGCTCCGAGTGTACTATAAAACACATGCATTTTTGTGCATAGAAATATAGGAATGTATGTCAATAGATTATGTACGAAAGTATGTTAATGATTGTATGTACATATGTG
>NW_016158783.1:104693-111323 GCF_001687245.7 Rhagoletis zephyria
TAAATTTTGTCAAAATCGTTATTAATTTTTATACGATATGTATTGCAAATTTCAAACAAATTATTATTCACAAGAAGCACAACCTATTCTAACACTCGGGGCCTTTAAGGGTTCACCAATAATTGTCTTAGATGTATCTCATCAAAATGAAACAATCAAAACCGGACCAATTGATATTCGGATTGAGTTAACAACAGATGTCATCATACCAAATGATACCTCACTCTATTGTTTAATCACGTATGATAAGATATTTGAATATATGCCCCTTACCAATGAAATAAGGAAACTTTTGTAAATATGTTTTATAAGATGATGTCATACTTTTTATTTGTATATATATAAGATATCTTCAAATGTTACTTTTAGTTAGTATTACTTTATACTTTGTTATGATTACACATAATTTTTTACTACGAAAAAAACAATAAAAATATACATTATGAAATTAGTCCTGTGTGGTTTTTTTTATTTTGTTAAACACAATAATGGGTAATACATTACCGACGCCTATTATTATTAGTACACCTAAAATTGAAGCAAATTAAAAAACATATAATTCAATTTAACACTTCCCAACAAAGATATTTTAAATATAAATTTATCGTTTACAATGATGAAAGAGAGTACGGAGCTGGAAAATAAAGACAACTTTTTCTTGTCAGACGCTTCAAAACCGGAAACAACAACAATAACAATAACCACAACAGAGACAATATCCACACCCATTGTTGTAACAGAACGACCTATATCAAAATATTTTACAATTGATGATGCTATAGAAGCATTTCGAAAAGATCTAATTGAAAAGGAAATGGATATAGGAGGTATATTGGAATCAAAGGAAGCATTTTATCGGCATTTCAATCTTAAGTATGAAAACATTGAAGTAACTATACGTTGTACATATATAGTTGAATATGGGAAACGAAATGTGAGAATCAACTGCTTCCAATATCGTGAAGTTGAAAGGGAACGTATTTTGAGAAATGGTGAAATTGAAAAGATTAATGTATTCGATTTCACACCAAGCTTAGAAAATCAAAACATTCAAATAATTACTGTAAAAAACTATATCCAGACATATAAACTGAACATCCTTTAAGCAGAAATAGTCAGTTAATCAAAATATTTTAAAAGAAGATGTACATATTCATTTTAATAACATTGCTTGTTTTAATCAAAACTTTAGCTTTAGGGTAAAATGAACAACAAACAACTTACTGTACTTGTTTAAATTCTGAAATTGGTAATACAACAAACACGTTTGTAGATGAAAATAGTAAATATTTAAATTTTGATTTAAAATTTCCAAATAGTTGCGAATATGTGAGAATTCGTTTATCATTTCAATTTAAAAATCAATATGTAACGAATGATGAAAAATCAGAAACAACAACAGTAACAACACCACCACCAACAACTGAAGCAATAGTAGAAACAACAACAACAACATTAACACGCACAACAAAAACTAAAAGAAGAAATAGAAAAAATCATTTGAAAAATACTCGACATAATAGACAAATACAAAGAAAATATTGGTTGTTAAACTAGCCAATTTTGGTTTCCATTCTGTTTTTTTGAAATGGATCAAGTCGTATTTGGAAAATAGGAGTTCTAGTGTTGTTATAGATGGTCTCTCATCTAAACCATTTATTGCAACCTCTGGAGTTCCTCAGGGTAGTATCTTGGGCCCATTGTTTTTCATTCTTTTTATCAATGATGTATCGTCGTGTTTCTCTTCAGCTCGTTTTCTTCTTTACGCGGACGACCTGAAAGTATACTCTGAGGTTAGATGTCATAGCGACTCGGTCAGTCTTCAATCTGAACTCAACAACCTTTATAATTGGTGCTCCAAGAATCATCTCTTCCTTAACATCAATAAATGCCACAAAGCCACGTTCTCTAAACTACCTAAACCTCTGTCCACTTCTTATCATTTAGCTAATTCCGTTCTCAAATCAGTTGATGTGTTTCAAGACTTGGGAGTGTTTTTTGATTCCAAGTTTAATTTTAATGCGCATATAAATTATACCATCTCAAACTCTCTCGCAATGCTAGCTTTTATTAGACGACATTCTTCGCAATTTTCTCAGCCGTACACACTTAAGACTTTGTTCACTGCCTTTGTACGGTCTAAACTGGAATACGCCGCGTTTATCTGGAGACCGTATCACGCTATTCACATCAATCGTTTGGAGAGAGTGCAAAAAATATTCCTACGTTTTGCTCTGCACACTTTAAATTTTTCTGAACCGATTCCACCTTACGAGTCGCGTTGCCAATTGATTAGTTTATTAACATTAAACAATAGACGCTCACTTCTGTCCGTGTCATTTCTTCTTGACATTGTCTTGGGTAAAGTCGACTGCTCGTCCCTTCTTGGGTTGATAGATTTCACCGTGCCGAGTAGAAACCTTCGTCGCTTTGATACTTTTCGTATTGGTTTAAATAAAACAGTTTACAATGCAAATGCCCCCATTGTCAGGACTTTGACCGAGTACAACTGTTTCTCAAAATTTTTGGATCTTGACTTGTCGGAATCAAAATCAATTATCTATACTAAATTGAAAAATATTTATTGTGCAAAAATTTATATTAGCCTTTATTGTATTTACTCTTAGTTCATTTAACGCTTCAAATTGTACCAAAAATTTAACTACATAGCTTGTAATTTTTCATAATGTCTGTACCACTTACAACTTTAGACATAAATAAATAAATAAATAAATAAATGAAATTTATAATAGATGCAGCAATCAAAGCTTTCAGGGAAGATTTGATTAAAACAGAAATGGCCATTGGAGGTAGACTTGAAACTACCAACTACTTTAGACACTTTAATTTAAAATATGATAGTTTAGAAATAAGAGTTAAATGTAGTTACTATAACAACTATTCAGCTCGCTCTCTCAATATTTATTGTTTTCAACATAATGAAAACGAAGTAAATACTGTAGAAAGAGAATATATGTTTGATCGGCCAACAAATGATATATTATCGAAACAATTGATATTAAGAGCTATTCACAAACATTGTCTATGACAATAAAGTAAGATTAAAAATGGTGTTAAAGGATATATATAAATTCATAAAGGCGTGTTCGCATATTATTTCGGACGAACATCAACAAGAACTATCTGCCATACAAGCGAATCTTAAGGCTATTAATAAATTAGTTATTAAAAAAACTCGATTTGGAACACATTATAAGAATTGTCCTTGGTCAAGCCAAAATGCAAAAGATGGACCAGATACATGTAATTGAAACACTTTAAACAAAAATCGGAAGCAGAAGCAAACAAAATTATGCAACTTATTGTAAAAAATTTTTAAATATTTTTTATAAGCATAATAAGTATATTCGATTAGAATAATTTTAAGTTTTTCTTTGTTTAAGTTCCTTTTAAATCAATTATGTGACAGCAACAATGTAAGACTTTCTTTTTTGATAAAGAATTAGCTTTGCTTTCCATGTTTCCAATCATATTCACAAAAGCCACAGAAAAAAGCAATCACAAACTACTACAAACATACTGTAGCAGCAACAATGTGCAATTTCTTTATGATTACTCACATTTCATTCGTTTAGAATAATTTTAAGTTTTACTTTGTTTAAGTTATATCCGCGCTAATGTAATACTATTTCTGATAATAATAAATATTTTCTTTATCGTAAAACATTTTTGCATGGTTTTATTTCTTACTGCATAAAAATTGTTTCTTTCTTGATAACAAATAAGTATAATAGGCTCTGCCTTTCATATATGTATTTATAAAAACATAATAATGGCAGCCAACAACAGTCGCGGAGAAGAGGAAAATGGAAGGTAAGTTTTTATAATAATAATAATAATAATAATATTTTAAATTTTTTTCCCTTTCAATTTAGAATAGAACAAGTCCTGTTACAAAATGAGATATATCCATGGGACTTATACATAAGAGAGACACGCTATGGCCCAGAAATCTCCTTTCAAGGAAGGAAGAAAGAGGGAAAAGTGATGCACACGGTAACGATTGCCCTCTGGTCGGAAGGAGACGACCAATCGGAGGAAGTGTTCAGTTTAATAGGAAGTGAAATTTGTACTTACGTGCTACGTCAGTACATGAAACACGAATATGAATATCAGAGAAACTTGTATACCACAAGTGATTTAATATATTGTAATAAGGAAGCGCGTTGTGCTTCATATAGTATTAAAATACAAAGTACTCTACCATATGAAAATTATGGTAGATTTAGTTTTGAAGTCATCCCGGAAGTAAACTTCCGCAATGTCACTTTATATTATAAAGAAAGTATGTAATAAACAGGGAACGGATTTTATGGAAATTGCCTTTTTTTCTACTAAAGAGAGAGTATATTCGATTAAGAATGTCCACTATTTAGCTTTCCCTGATTCCATATATACACATTTGATGTTGCCTCTTTTTGCCTTTTTTAAGGTGTTTGCCTTTTTTAAGATATTTGCCTTTTTTACCTTTTCTACCTTTAAAAAAGCTATTATAGCATTTACATTTTTTTTTAAGATTAAAAAATATACACATGCTCATGCGGCTTATAGAGGCGCAGGGACCTCTTGCCAAATTGGTGTTGGAAAAATTCAAAGCCGTTTTCTCAGCTAACGTAGGCTTGGGGACAATAAGGGGTGTGGATAAAATTGTAAAGAGCGAGGAAAACGTCCTTATATAAACGTTTCAATCGTTCCATATTTAAATAGCGCTCCACTTGTATCAACTTACGTCGAGCGCACATTTAGTACATTCCAGGCTTTTCTTCGCGAAAATCGAATGAAAATGCTGCCAGAAAACTTCAAAATGCATCTTGTGGTTCAATGTTACTACAACTATACAGATTAAAGTTTTATGAGTTAGAAACTCGAAAGGATAAAATAGTCAAAGGTTCAAAGTATAAATTTTTCATACTATGAAACTGGTTCATAGTTTTTCTCTTTTTACTTGTAATATAAACATTTCTAAAATAAATGTATTTTTTATTGTTCTTTGTATTTTCTATGTGAACCAGCCTCTATTCTTTGTTTACGCAAATTTTCCCATGTCTACATGTCCATACATATGTACATACATATATACATATGTCCTTCAACAACAGGCCACAAATAAATTTTTCACCAAGGATTATATTTCATTCATCAGGTATACAGCATAACTGCTAAAAGTAGCAAACTATTTTGTGCTTACTTGTTTTTTGTTTCTGCGGCACAAACGATTATAATATCTTCGTTACTTACTTTTCTCTGTAAAGACAAAATACATGCATATGTACATACATACATACATAAATACATACATACATATATAACTATGAAAGTTATGTATGTATATATCTAACTATAAAAAATATTTCATTCCATAATCTATGCTTATGTATGTAATAAATTTTATTTGTTATTTTAAATGCTGCCCTAATATAATATTAGTGTGTATTGTGGTAGTATTAACTGGTAAATATATTACATTAGCCGGTGTTTCGTTGATTTTATATCCTGTGCTAACGCTAAGAGCAAACTGATGTAAGATATGAGATGAAGTGTTATTTATATATGATCCGCTAACAATATTACAATTGACAGATAATGTATTGAATTTTGTTATATTTATTGGTTGATCTGAATTATGTTTTGTGTTGGCTTCTAATTCTCTTTTGATAAAACCTAATAATTTACCAATGATTTATTATGATTTTTATCAAATTATACCTACATACATAGATATGTATGTGCCTACCTAGTAGATATAACTAGTCAAAATAGCGAGCATCTATTCTTCTGTGCATGTAAATAAATATATACATATGTGTATACATGTATGTATGTATATACATATCTGCCTGCGTGCATACAATCCTTTACTCGAAATTCTTAGCTGATGCAATTTTTATCCCATACATTTTTGCTGACCAAACAACCTGTTTGCTTTCTAATCTGCTTGCCTCATTTGCCTCGCTCGTTTACTCGCCTCGCTCGTCTGCTGCTGCAAATGAGTGCCTCGCTCGCAACGACGCCCTCGCGTGAGCAGAGCTAATGAGGTGCTCGTTTGCGTGCCGCTCTACTCTTGCGCTGCCCTCGTTTGCTTACTCGCTCGCTGGCTGCTCACCGCGTGCGCTCGTACTAAGCGAGTGCTCGTTTACAAACAGCCTCGCCTGTTCCTCGTGATTTGCGCAAGCTCAGAGCAAACTAACGAGCGAGCGAGGGGCTAAAATGAGGCAAATCCGAACCCTGGTATTACATGATCGTGAGGGCTAAGCGGTTGTGAGATGTGGTTAGTATAAACAAAGCAGTCTGGCGGTGGGGGATTATACTTACTTTTTCCACAAGTAAAATGTTAAAGAAATTCAATTTTTTATATTTAATTTTGATCACTTTTATTACCAGGGAACGGATTTTTTGGACCTAAAAACCTGTAAAAAAGGCAAAATAAAATAACGAAATAGGCTGGAAAAGGCAAAATAAAATAGCGAAAAAGGCAGGAAAAGGCACTAGGTATTACAAAAAAGCAAAATAAGGCACTAAAAAGGCAAAAAAAGGCGAACCAAAATAGCGAAACAGGCAGCAAAAGGCACTAGGTATTACAAAAAAGCAAAATAAGGCACTAAAAAGGAC
>NW_016158784.1:0-109929 GCF_001687245.7 Rhagoletis zephyria
ATGTTCTGCCAAGTACTAAGCTAAACTCCCCTCCACTTAACCCATTCCAACTAATGTTATTTTAGCTCATTCAACTTACATAAACTATCCTTAATTTTATCGGTTGAATTTCAACCGCTGGGCGAACACTAGTATATATAATACGCGCAGGCATTTCTTGTGAAGGTCATCCGATCTGCACCGCTTTTTCGAATTTGAGATGTAAAATTAAAAAGCTTGACCTGTAGTTGTAAAGTAACGGGGTATTTTAATTTACAACTTTTTAGAGGTAAAAGGTGATATTAAATTTGAAAAATCGAGACCATGCGAGACATCTCTTCACTTAGAAACAGATGGACTGATTTAGATGAAATTTGATACACTGATCGCCTAAAACTCTGACTTACAGGGTTGCCATCTGTATTATAAGTTAAATTAAACTTTGGCGTTTAGCGCCACGCGGGTTTACTAGTACTTCATTAAATGTTCATGTTTTATTCAAGGACTTATTTATGTAAGTTGACAAAGTGTAACTACATTACAAATAATTAGTTTGTTCCAGTACTCTTCGGACTAAAATCTATGGAAATATCAAACTACGATTTTACTCTTACTCTTACTTTTTTGAAAACATGTAAAACTAATTTTGAATTACACGAGCCAGTCCGTTGCTTATGCCAGGATTTTAACTCTCATTCCAGCACATTTGATTTATCTGATTCGCTTTTCAGCATTAAGAAAGCGATACTATCCTCTCTCAATAAATGAATTATTAACATAAAGACATAAAATCGGCTGATGAATTTAACGGCACTTACCAAACTCCTGTCTATCGTGAATCGGCGCAAAAATTTAAAATATTGGTTCCGTACGTCATGCGGACTGCACCCCTCGTGCGGATGGGCGGGAATGGAGGGTAAAAACCGTTGGGATTATTATTATTACTCTCTCAAGTGAGAGTAACAGGAGAACAGATGCAGAAGTATACGGGATCGCAAAAATCACTTTTTCCAGTAAAAACCTCATTTGGTTTGTTTACTTGTCATTAGTACAAGACTGGGCATGAATCACGTAACTTTGAAACGATAGTCGTTCAAACGATACTGACAAAACGATGTTGTCAAAACACTGATTTATGCATTTGTGTTGCTGTTACGTGTTACTGTTACTGTTACGTGAAGCAAAACTGGAATCGAGTTGACGATATCGCACAAACGATCAAACAATTTTTGATTTTTCTGAAGCAGGACAATTTCGACACGATATCGTTCAGACGATTGTCGTCATACGTGATTCATGCCCTGATTTGGCTGAAAGATCACTAAATAACTATTAAAATCTATACAATTAATAATAATTGCATATATTTTCGAATATTTCATTGCTTACTTCCATTTGTTTTAACAAATGTAAGGTTATTTGCTTTCACGGAATTCTGTTTTTGTACACAAATGCAACTCTACATATCGTTTGACACTTTACATGAATTTATCAGAAGAAAAACTCCGGACTAAATCTTGAAACTTCATTCTGGGAACAGTCGCTCAGTTACTCTCACGAGAGTGTTCCCAGATACAGAATTTTGGGCGTATGGGAACGACTTTGGACTAAATCCTGCTAGGGACGTTCCGATACCATCAAAGTATCGATACCTACTCAAATGAGTTTACTCAAAGCGCCATTTCAATACTACTTATATGATTGAACCGAATGTATCGATACCTACTTATATCGATAACTTTTCATTCTTTTATATGCAACAAAGCCAAAGTAATTTTCAGGCGTTATCTGTGACTAGGGTTGCCAGATTTTGAAACGGAAAAAGGGGTACATTTATATTTTCGCTAGAAAAAAGCAGTACAAGACCTAAAAAAGGAGTACAATTTTTTTTTAATTTTTTGTGCAATTTACAAATTACCATTAATTAGGTATTTTAGAAATCTTTTTCAAAGCAACAATAAATGTTAAAAATAAATAATTAAATGGGCTGGTCGTTAAAGAGATGGTGATCAAAGGGGGATTGGGCGTGGCCCCCATTTGTGATATTTGGCGATTTTTCTAAGGTGTCCCTAGGGACCCATAGGGGCCTAGGTGGTCGGGGGTTCTACGCCCACTCCCCCTTCGCTCACGACCTCTTCAATGACCGCCCTTATAGGAAATTTTCCCCAACTAAATTCTACAAAAGAATTCCAAACTCTTTCTGAATATATGGCGAGTTTATTAATTTAAGCCTCTGCACCTACCTTGCTACGACCATGCCTACATCTTTTCACTATCACACTTAAATTTGCTTACTAAGTAGTGTTTGCCACAATATGAATGGCAAAGTACAGGGCGTAAGATAATAACTGTCGCACAGGTTTTTTGAAAAATAAAAGGGTCCTTTATAGATGTTGCGAAAAAGAGTATTTTTTTGCTAACTTTGTTAATACTTTACATTAATTGTATTAATTAGTTTTAAAATTTTAATCCTTATTTGCATTTGCCAGCTTTGGGAGATAAGTTCATGAGGCACTCACGTCTTTTATTGGTGCACTTTTTCTTAGACTTTGTATAAAAAAATAAAAAAAAACTGTATAGGGTTGGTCGTGTGAATGCCCTCCTGGTCACCGGTTCGGAGTCTTTTCGATTGCTGAGTGTGAGGCCTTATTTTGGACGAAAGACGGAGTATAAAGGACCCAAATGGGGGAAAATAGCCTATATTTACAGAAGATATGTAATAAAGTAACCGATGAAGACGTGCGTGCCGCTTGCGCTTTTCTCCCCAACCCGCTGGTTAACCCAAATGAAGGTTAAAATTTAAAAACGAATTAATAAAATTTTCGCAAAATCTATAAAGGTCCCTTTTATTAAAAACAAAAAAAACTGTGCGACAGTTATTATTTTACACCCTGTATATGATAAAATATTAATAGCTGGAAAAAGGAGAGCAAAAGAAGTACAAAACTAATAAAGGAGTACATTTCCATATATTTTTTTGGGAGTACAAGGGAGTACATTGCAATAAAAAGGAGTACGTGTACTCCCAAAAGCAGTACGCCCGGCAACCCTATCTGTGACGTACCTTTGTGCGACACCTGAGTAGTAGATCGACCTATCTCAACAGCCAGTTTGAAAACGCCCTATCTGAGAAAACTTTTCAAAAGCACCCTATTCCAGAATTTGATTGAAAAACGCCTTATATCAGAAAACTTTTCAAGACCACCCTCTTTCAGAATTCAGTACAAAAACGCCCTCTCTCTGCTGCCGATTCAAAACGCCTTATCTCAAATATTTTCAGTACATTTTCATTTTTGAGGTATCGATCTGTTTATTTGATCATTAGTAACATTAGAAGTAATACGATTACTTAGACAAAATATTAAACCTTTGAAAGGTTCCCACAAAACGTTACTGCTACAATGCATTGCTTGCACTTTGTAAAAATATATCCCCACTTTAGATTTTGCCGGTGCCATTGCTTAAAGCAACTATTTTTCATAAAAACGAAGCAATTATTTTCCATAGAAAAAATATGACCGAAAGATATGACACTTCCTCAAATCTATTCGATACAAGTACTTTTATTTCGATACTAAGAAGGTATCGATAAAACGATTCAAGTACAAAAAGTAGTTGGTATTGAAACAAAAGTATCGAGTACAAACTCGTATCTACTTATATCGGAACTTCCCTAAATCCTGCAAAACCCGCAAATCGTAGATGTGCTGGAACGCACTAAATGTTCGCTTAAGTACCCGCATCGAGGTACTTAAGCGGGTTCTTTTAAGTACCCAACCCGCCTAATTACCTCAAAATGTTGACATTTTTCGTGAGGTACTTAAGCGGGTTTTACTGTACTTCACTTCCTCAGAGCTTTCAACATGTAAACTGCTGCCATTTACAGCACAACCAATTGCTTTACCACACTCACTGTACTACCCCGTTCTTTTGTTGTATTTAGTGCAAGTCAATATTTTCAGCAAGCAAACAAATACTGCCATTGCAGTAACGATAGCCAGCAGCGACAATACAGTATTTGTTTTGATTGCGAGCAAGCCATGAGTTTCACTTTATTTACTGTCAAGTGCATTTGCTTCATTACTGCATTTACTGAAGTGTGCAATAGTGTAAAATAAAAGTAAAACCAGTTGCGCAGCTTCTGCTCCAAATTTTATGAGTAGAGGCAGGAGGACTTCTTCCATATTTTGGCAGTATAAGCATATCCATTGTGGTTCCGATGGAGCCATGCACTCGATGCCTCTTTAAAAATATCGAAGAAAAGTATCGATGCCACAAATGTATCGGAGAGAAGTACAGATATTCTTATCTATCGATGCCACAAATGTATCCGCGATGTTGAGCGTAATTTTTATTCAAAAAATATCTTAATTGAAGGCGCATCTGGAAAATACGTCGAAACGATCTAAATATTTTTATAACTACTAGCCCTTATAACGTTGCATATACCTGTAAAATAGAGGTGTCAAACTATCGATAGTCACACCATCGATAGTTTTGATAGTTTTTAGAAAAACTATCAATATTCACGATAGTGTCGAAAAAACAAAACTATCGATAGCACTATCGATAGCGCTATCGATAGTGCTAAATCAGTTAGGTGGCTTTGTTTTTACAGGATCATAGTGAAATAAATATTATCTTATAAAAGTTATAATCATTCAAAATTAAGTATCTGCTTAGCCAAACTACTTCTCTTTTTAGAAAGTTCAAGAACAAACACAAGTTATACAAACAAAAAAGGATTTACGATTAAGATATGTATGTATAATTTCAAAAAACTTGGGAGAGATGATCGATAGTCCTACTAAACTATCGATATTTTTGATAGTATAAGAAAAAACTATCAATGAGTATTGATAGTCTAAAAAAATTGAAACTATCGATACTATCGATAGTGCCATCGATAGTTTTACAACTCTACTGTAAAATGCTTCAAAAAAATGTTCTCTAGAAGTGTGTAAAATCCCCGATTTAGTACTTTTAATTATGCTCCTTCTTGTAGTGAGAATATTTCGAGCGTGGTATCAAATCAAATTATTTTCGACAAAGGTTCTGATAGCTGCTGTTACTTAATTGGAGCCTTCTAAATTCAATGGCGCCCCAATTTTGCCCTATTGTCTCCACTTTTGGAGATAGCGGTACTTTGAACTTTGCTTAAATTTGAACTATTTTATAAAAAAAACTCCTTCAGTTTTGAAGATATTTTACTAAAATATTTCCTTCACTATCTCATAAAACCATCGAAATCGGTTCACTCTAAAATCTAGCTCCCATACAACTGATTGTCCAGAGACGTTGTTTTGCGTTATAACTCCTCCAATTAATCAGGTACAAATTTAGTATATGTTCACTTTAAAATATAGCACGCTTGCAATTTATTATTCAGATATGAAGTTAGAGTAACAGCGCAAAAACACATATCTGAGTAATCAGTTGTATTAGAGCTATACGTTAAAGTGCACCCATTTCGATAATTTTAAGGAATAATTAAGGTAATATTAAAACACCGTTATGTGCAAAGTTTTAGTAGGATAACTTCAAAACTGAGGGAGTTATTTATAAAATAGTTAAAATTTAATCAAATTTTCAAATACCGTTGTCTCGAAAACCGGAGTCAATCTGGTAAAAAAGGGGATGCCATTGAATTTAGAACGTCCCAATTAAGTGAGTTCAACTTTCAAAATCTTGGCTCAAAATTTACTACTTGAACAACGTAATTTGAACCCAGCTTATTTTGTTTTCTATTTCATGTTTATTCCTCGTCTAACTGAATTACACTTATAATAATCGATTTATTAAGAGAATACGAATAAAATGATATATAAAAGATAGGTGTGCTCACAAATTTAAAAATTAAATTTTTTTTTGGATAGTGTACCTATTTTTTAGATTTGCCCTTATACGTATTGATATATGTATGTAAAAGTATATATTTATTGAAAAGTTTAATAAGAGCTTTGCGTTTTCTGCAGCCTCGGCGATCCTAAATGTGTCTTGTGAAGAAAACATAATCAATTCGAGTTGTTTCCGACCAAAACTTACCGAAATGGTAGCGGAATGTTTCTTTGAGTACTTTCCGACTGAAACTTACCAAAAGAGCAAGCTTGTTTGGCTACTTTCGGCTAAAAACTTCAAAATTTGAATGTTTGACTACTCCCATTTCCAAATGTCGATTTCGCATTTTCATTTGACACTCTCTCATTTACAATTGACTAACTATTCTGTTTTCCAATTTAAAATCTGATTTCCAAATAACCATTTCTCATTTGCAAGTGACTATTCTCATTTACAAATGACCATTCCTCGTTTACTTTTGAATATTCTTATTTTCAAGTACCGTTTTCACATTTACAACTGGAAAATGGTGTAGTACGGGAAAGCAGCAATTGACAGTTTCATTCGCCAACAAAGCGCTGTCTGTCGAAATCCGATTCTCCAACTGGTCAGTGTTACTTAAATTGCTTCATACAGCTTGAGGATTGGATGTATTTGGTTTATCTTCACTATCGCTGGTGCCAAGTTCTGCTAAGAACGTGTTCCCAAAACCACAACACCAGAACCAAAATTCTGATTTATGGAAAAGCAAGTAATACTTTAACCGCGTACTTGATACCAACCTAAGATCTTGCGGGAAGAATTCGAGTACAAAAAGTACTCAGTACTTGAAGAAAGTTACTCGTACTTACTCGTATCGGAACAACACTAGGTATATGTAGGTCGCAAAGGTATTCGTTTCTTAAATAATGGACGTCTACTTACTCGAAGTAACGGCGATTTACACATATGTACATATCGAAGGTACCTTGGCAAAACCTCGTATCTCAAAAGACTCTAACAAAAAAGCGCTATTAATAACATAAAATCATTTTTAATACCTTTTTACTGAATACACTGGATCACAAATTTTAATTTTGATTTTGTTCTCCAGACACCACTATCCAATTTGTATGTAGAAAATCGAGTTATTTTTTTTTGGAATGGATACATATTCGAGATATTTGCAATTTACCGTTATTCAGCTTAAGACAAAGTGTGGTTTCACTTAATCAGGAATATATTACAAACAAAATAAATAATCTTAATACAAGATACGGAAAATGAAAGTAAATACAATTCTCCACAAACCGTATATCGATGGCTGAGTGGAAGATCGACCTATCTCGGCAGCCAGTTCGAAAACGCCTTATCTCAAAAAACTTTTCAAGAACGCCCTATTTCAGAATTTAATTGAAAAACACCCTATCTCCGAATTCGGTTCAAAAACGCCCTATCTCACTTCGAAATGTATTGAAAATATGCTGATATAGGGCGTTTTTGAATCGGTAGCTGAGATAGGGCGTTTTTGAAACGAATTCTGAAATAGGGCGTTCTTGAAAAGTTTTTTGAGATAGGGCGTTTTCGAACTGGCTGCCGAGATAGGTCGATCTTCCACTCAGCCATCGATATATGTACATCACTTTTCGATAGCCCTGATAGTTTCTGAGAAATTAATTCATCACTCCAGATTTTTTGGTTTTTTGATGGAAAAATGCAAAAAATTCAAATTTTAACAGGGAAAAAAGTAAAAATATAACAGTTTCTGTGCAAACATTTTGCACTTGTGTTAAAGCCTGTTCTTTTAGAAAAAAAATGTACCTACCAATGAAGAAAATCATTATATAAATAAGAAAATAATGATTGGTCAAATGAATTTGTATGAAATATGAGCAGAAGAGGGTGTTACACATACGCAACGTACTCCTGAAGAAATAGAGTGTTTGCACCGAAAACAAGAGGTGTCAGAAATGATTAACTAATTTCTCAGAAACTATCAGGGCTATCGAAATGTGATGTAAGTACGGTTTATGGAGGTTTTTTTTGCTTTCATTTCTCGTATTTTCAAAGCTGAATAACGGTAAATTGCAAATTGCTCAAAAAGTTATCCATAGAAAAAAAATGATCTCCATTTTCGGAATCACCGGGCAATTCTACATAGGAATTAGAAAGTGGCAGCCATAGAACATTTTTGCTGTGAACCAGTGATATTAAAGATCAAGTTCTTTTAGTTAATTAAGAATAATATATAATGAATCGTAGTATTTTAAGCCCTTTTTTGAATTAGTTTTAAGTAGTAATTATTTCTGAGCTACGAGGTTTTGCCAAAGTACCGTAGATATGAATGTACGTACGTATGTGTGTATTCTTTCCTCAGTAAATTTGCGAGTAACAAAGACTGCGAATGTATAACAAAATACACAATCGTTCTTAACAAACTCGAATTTTTGTGTAGTTTTATTTTAGTTTCTTTGCTACTATATGCTCGTCATATGAACCATAGTGAAATAAATAAAGTGTGCCAGATAGCAATGACATTATATTTCGGTAGTCTCAAGGCGAATTTATATAAGGTGGTGTTACTAGCTCAGCTGATTTTGTGTATGTGTTTCGCCGCACGGCTTCTGATATCAAATTGAAAAATTTTGTTTGAATTTCTACACACAGGCTTACAGATTTTGACAGTTTATGCCGCCAAAGCAAAAACAAAATACCTGTAAATTTTTGTTTTTGTACTCCTGCTATCACCTTATATTAATTCGCCTTGGGTAGTCTTATTTGAAAATTTATCATCACAATTTTTTCTTTGATTTGACTTTCACGTTAACCCTTTTGAGTGAGAACTTATGCATTTTTTTGATTTGAATAAAAAATTAAAGAAAAAATATCAAGAAAATCTTACCGCTTGTAGAAAAGCAGACTTATCGTTGCAGTACTGATGTTTTCAGTCCGGAAGGATGAGGATCTTAGCCGTAATTAGACACAGGTATGCAAAAAAAACCAAGGGTTAACGCCGGATCCGAAAAAAGCGAATACCAGATATGAAAGAAAATAAATAACAAAATCAAAATTTAATTTCGTATATGGTACACTTTATATTATTTCACTATAATATGAACTTATGTAGCTTGAGTACCTCGGAGGAACAAACCTATTTTGGCTACGCGAGAAAAAATATGCCAACCAAATTTTTGTATAGCAGTCTGCAGAAAGCTGAAGAGTTTTAATAGACAAACATAAGCGGAAATATAAAACTGTACTTAAATAACTTTTATGTTTATCAAAATACATAAAAATAGTATAAAATAATATCACAAAATTGCATACTTTGGAGTAGTATACTTAAGACTCGTCTTCTCCGATTAAGGCCTATTGAATTTTTGTGAATAAAATATTAAATCTATGCATTCAAAATTGTCCACTTTCAAATCCAAATTCTTCTTACAACTATCAGTGCCAATATCGCTACCAGAGCAAGAGAACTCGTCTTGGACTGACTAGAATTAGGATCTACGTAAAAATTGTTCACATATTTTTCGAATATATCTTCCATTAACCGTTTCGAAGTATCTGCCTTTATGTCAGTTAAGCCCCTCAAGCCATCTGTCTTGTCGCGGAACATAACGTTATTTCGTTTATCGAAAACGCCATACATTGTAAATGGCCGAGTTTCTGGACGGTAGCTTTTGCCAAAGAGATGATCTATGTCACGCAAAGAGTTATAGATTTCATTGCTTCGTGTCAAAGAAGTGTTGTGCGTCATTAGATGACCGCGAGTAGTCCAGTGCATGTAGCAGTACTCGAACTTGGAGTGACGTTCGTTGGCACCGTAGGGACACAAAACGCGGAAGGATTTATGTCCTGAATCTCGCACCCATTTTTCTGTCAAATTCCCCAGAGTATAGTTTTTATAAACTGCGGAACTTAGAAAAGCAACTTCGCCACCTTCGGCTAAGCAACGCAATGCGCCTTCATCTCCTCGGTAGCTGTCCGGGCATGTGCGGTGGGCATGCGGGTGCCAAGTGCAGGAATCGCGATGGAAGAACAATTGTAGCGAGGTACTGCGTTGTGTGACATTGGCTATCGTATCCTGCACCGACAAATGAGCCGGTCCCTCATATGAGGGAAGACATGCTTTAGCTCCTTCAAGATCAGAAAATGATTTTAGTTTTGAGTCCTTATGCACCACTGCAATTATGGCATAGCGTTCGTGCATGTCTTGTGAGAATTCGTAAAGTATCGGGACGAGATTGTAGTCACGCTGTGCTCTAATGCGGTTTTCATGATCGACCAACACCACATCAGCGGCCTTGAATTTAATATCGTCCATGCAGGAGTCAATGCTGTCAGATCGTATACACTGAATATTCGGCTCGACCCCGTACACTTGGGAAGCTTCTTGTAGCCAAGAACACTTAATATGTTGAATTATCGACGTGGTGCAATAAACGATCGAGCGCGGTGGATTGCATTCGGGGAAACTGTAAGCGCTCTGAAAAGCTGGTGCCTGATCCAGGTAGTCATCGATGGGAATGACATTATCAAGTGTAACTATCTCTACGTGGAAGTTCTCGAGCAAACTGAGTAATGCGTTCTGCCAGCTATTGGGGTCGTCGTGATTGAGGCCGGCTACTAAATTTTGGATCTGTGCAGCGTGAGTGCGCCGGGCAGCTATTACCGGCCAGGGCTTAGCTACCCAAACACATGGGCGTTCGGTGGTGATAGGCTGCAAATGGCCGTCGGCGCAGAGATAACTATACTCAGAAGGATCTGCCTGCGCCTGTAGTCCTGTTAACTGAAAAAATAAATGACTTGTAATAAATAAATTCTAGATACTTATGTACATAATATTTGACAACTTACGCCGAAGTGGCTACGAACATCATCCAGACGCGCCCAAGCAACGTTTCCAACACCATTAGTGAGACAATACAGCGCACCACGACGGCCCCAATGCTTGTCACCTATATCACAACGGTATGAATCGTAGCACAGTTGGCAAAATGACGGGTAGCGGTCCTTAAGTATTCGGTCCTGTGTGGGATCAGGCACCCATGGGCCGGCTTTGCAGCTGGGCCCAAAGTATTTAGCCGAAGCGCTAATGCGGTCTTCTGTCAGCGAAATGTCCGGATTACATGATTTTGAGATCAGAGTTGACTCAAAGTACTACAAAGTAAAAAATATGGTTTGAAAAATTAAACAAGTACGTGTATACGAGTATACGTAGGGCCGTTTTTCAAGTAACCTGTAACTTTAAAGCTCACTTTATATTTAAAGGTTGGATTAGAAATAAAGCTATGTCTAAAGTTAAACATTTCCATTATCGGTTTTTGACGTGTGAATGTTTCTTGGTTGTAACCCAATTTAAAACCGATAGTAAAATGGTTTACTTTACACACAATCATACATGCTAATGCAACCTTTAAATCTAAAGTGAGCTTTAAAGTTACAGGTTACTTGAGAAAACGGCCCTTACTTAGGGTTTACACCGGACAATATTGTCATGAAAATAGCAATACATGCACACTTTTTCACTAATACATGCATACTTTTCCAGGCATGCGTTTTTGACAACTAATACGTATATCTTCATTATCTTCACAGCATTGTCCAATGTAAACGCGCCGTTAGTATGTCTAACGTACATTGGCTAACACTTCAGTCCAATGGTTGCCTAGTCCATATCCAGGATGACAGAGTTTTGCACCGCGTAGATCATGTGCTGTATGTATATTTGCCTCATTATCCACCACAGCCACGACTTCATACTCGAAATGGGTATCATGCGAACGCATTTCACTCGTTACCAAAATTTCAACGCTCGCCCAACGCGCTGCTATAAGCTCTTCTGCCGAGAGCACACCAAAGTGGGCGGTTCCTTTGTGTATCCGTCGAACACAGTCCAGACGATCAACTCCTATCACACATTCAATATTACTAGTTGATTCCAGAATTGGGCAAAACTTTGGGGTTTTGCGGTATGTGCCACGGGATTCGACGACGCAAACGCGTACTTAAAGAAAATAGAAAAAAGTGTTATGACAATTTTAATAATAACTAGCAATAGGGTTTTTTTTTATTGAAATACAAAAAGCTGATAAAAGCCGTGAAACTAATGGAAAAAGCTTCCGTTGAAGTCCATAGCTTAAGTAAAAACATTTGAACGCCAATACATCATATCTCAGAACTGATGCCTTAATTTTTTGGTTCAATATTTATCTTATATACATAGCACATATGTATGTATATACATTCATAAATGTGCAAAATTTATTTAACCAAAATTAAATTCAACTAAAAGCAACTCGATTTTTACTAAACACAAATTAATTTCTGATAAACACAAATCAGTTTGACCTAATCGCAAATTATACAAGACCAAACGCATTTTTTTGCGAAATAAGAGGCAAAGGTTCGGTATTTGACAATTTGTTAAATTATACAAACAGCTCTAATAAATTGTATTCGTTTTTACTTGTTTAGAAGTTCCAAGATTAATCATATCGCGTAGCATTTTTGATTTGTACAATAGAGATATCCACAAACAGATAAAAGCTCTGCAGACTAAGGCCTTGTGAAGTGAACTACGTTAAGGTCACGGATTTTTGAAAAAGTATATAATTGGAAAGTTCTTATAATGCTTATGCTGGCATATACTTATTTTCAAACAAATCCTATGCATACCAATTTCGAAACAATGGGCCTCATGCATAAAACGATAGGTTACAAATTCTTAAGCTTACGCTCACTTGATCAGTGCAAACGTTTAGTCTTAACTTAAGCTCGCTTTTTATGCATGAGGATCATTGTGTATTATTTATTTGATTCTGAACTTACAGCCTTACTATGTATCACGAACGATAGGCAACACGAACGATTCGTCTGCAGAAGAATGCTTCAAAAATTAGCCGGTTTAAACGTTACCAAGACGATTGTAATGTAATCGATCAAAAGCAAGACGAAGACGACGGATAGAGTAATAACATCGCAATCAGAGACGTTGTCGTCTGCATACCAGGGTTGCGTGATTTTGATTTAGTCAAATCACAAATCTATAAATCAAATTTATTTCCGAATTGAAAGTTGCATCAAATTCTAAATAAATTTTATTTGTGATTTGATTTGTCAACCAAATAAGAAATAAATTTTATTTGTGATTTGCTTAGTCAACTAAATAAAAGACAACTTATATTTGTGATTTACTTGGCTAACCATATAAAAGATAAGTTTTATTTGTCATTTGCTTCCTCAACCAAATAAAAAATAAATTTTATTTGTGATTTGCTTGGTCAACCTAATAAGAAATCAGAGTTATTTGTGATTTGATTTGTAGAGCCAATCATTTGATTTGTGAGTTTTCAACTAAACAATCCTCTTTTATGCATTGCAAATACTATATTCAAGTACCTTTCAAGATCGTGTTCTAGGGACCATATCGGGATCTTCGGGACAAATTCGGTACTTTTGGACTGTTTCGGGATTTTGCGGACTAATTCAGAATTTGTGGGACTATTTCGGGTTTTTCGAGACTACTTCGAGATTTTCGGGGCTCTCGGGACTATATCGGGGTCTTCGGGATGGTTGATGTTGATGTTGATATTGTTGATGTTTTGGTTTCATTGCAAAAGAATATTAGACCTGAAATGATAGCTTCAAGGTTAGTCCTTTTATTAAAACAAGGAAAAGGAAAGGTGTGTAAAAAATGAAACTATGTAATGAGTATTAAAATTATAGTTAAAAAAAACCAACAACATGCTTTTATTACAATAAGAACTAAAAAGGAAAATCAAATTCATTGATTTAAAGATTCATTAAAGAAGGATACGAAGTTCCCTAACTTGATGTTATTTGACCTTTTAAACAAGTTTAATATAGGATTAAAGTACTCGGCACGTAGTCATAGTCGAAATTAAGTCCACTGTAAAGTTAATTGCTGTTATTTTTTACAGACATCCAATTCGAAACATACAGCACCTTCTTTTTCTCTAAATTATTCTTACCCCATTGCAATGGTAGACTGATGTCCAAACTACAGTGGCGGCTTGTGGCAGGGGGTTTTAACCAAGGTGGATGGGAAAAACATCAATATATATGAAAAAGAAAATTAGACCGCCCATCTCGACCACTCTCGTAACTATTTTCCTAATCCATCATAATGAGTAAACAAAAAAATTAATCTGTGACTATCTACGTCTTATGTCAGTTTTTAGATGGCGTGACAATGAAAAAATATGTTTTACATACTCTAGATTACAATGTCCATGAGCGGATGCTTGAAACCCTTATTTTTTTTAAAGATAATACCACGATTTTAACAACGACGAAAACTCTAATATACGAAAAGTTTAGAGCGAATTGCTAGCAATAGTCACTTTGATCTCCTGTAACACTAAATGCCTTAAGAGAATCGACTTGTTGTCTCATAACGATACACAGTAGAGCCCTCCTAACAATATAAGATGGTTATGCATACGAATGCACCAATTTTTTTTTTGGAGTTTTGGCCAGGGTTTTCCAAAAATTGGCCACTGCAATTTCATAAAATTGCAATGCATATTTATCATATTGCTCGAGCGTTAGACGATCTAGAGTCCATACGCCTAAGTAGCCCATTATGCCCATTTGGGTACTTAAGGTTGACATTATAGACAATGTTTATATGTAAAAAAAGTTATTAATGCTATAATGCTTTTTGTACGTTGCACATTAATGTAAAAAATGTGTAATTAAAGCCCATAATCAGACGGAAGAAATAATGTTTTTTCATTAAGTTTCGTTAAAAGGTTTCCGAGATACAGCACTTTAAAGAAAGGTATGTATGACGTTTTCGTAAAATTTAAGTCCCGTGTAAATAGGCAACCCTACGTCATATCGGCAAAATATGCTGCACGTATATTCATATCACCTAGGCCTTCAATCTCTTCAATTTTCATACAAATCCTTAGAGATCGCGCACAGAGGTGGCCGTGGTGACATGAAATGCCTCCTATGTTATAATGAGTTTTCTTCTTGGGGCGAAATTATGCCCAAACAAAAATATTTTGTAATTTTGAATTTTACTTTTAAACTAGAAATCATGATACAATAATTTTTAGAAGGTAGTTTCACTTCTTCTTCTTATCCGCCATGTTAGCTATCTGACAGAAAACGTGTTTCGTATTTTTTGTTGTACCAACTTTTTCAAAAAAAAAAATCCAGCTTTTGACGTTGGAAAAAATAAAACAAAGAAAAGCCAAACATATAAGTAGAGAAATTTTCGAATATTTTGTAATAATTTTCTTCATAAAAAATTAACTGCTGCTTTCGGGGATATTGCAACACACGGAATAGATGTATGGAGTTTTGCTTTGCTTTAAACAGGCAAAATGTTGTATTCAAAGTTTTTCGGAATACTTGAAGAAAATGGCTATAAGAAGTTTTTTCCTCTCCTGTACAATTTTTAAATTGGGACTTCGCAACTTTGCACTCTACGCTAGGGATATCCTCGAAAAATTCAATGACTTGCAAAATCTATATTTAAAACCTAGTATTCCATCAAAATATCACAATAAGTATTTTTATTCAAAACATTCTCTAATAGTGTCTAAACCACTAGTTAAATGAAAGCGACGACGAAAATAAAATTACGTTTCCATGGTTGTCGAGTCTACTTAACCGGAATGACCCAGATCTAGTATATCTGGCCAAGGACTGTCACTCCAGCTGATTGCTGTTACATAAAAAACAAAATTAAATTACTTAAATATGTTAAGTATTCCTCAGTTTTTCGAAAAAATTAACGGTATGGATGTACATAAATTGTGAAAAACGTTTTCACCTTTTTCCAAGATGCCGACAATTTCACAACCCCGTAAGTTCCGCAAAATTATTTTTAATATCGCTTTTTGGAAAATGTAAACTTTCGAGATAAAACTATTGGATCTCACAATATTTAATAGCAAATAAATAATTAAATCTTTATTGGTACATAGTATTTACGCGTTCAGTTTTTCGAACATATTTATTTGTTATATTTTGTTTGACATTTCATATAACCTGTGTATGATGTAATTACATTCCACTTCAAAATATTTTCAAACTAAAACGAAGTTTAACTGTATATAGTATTTCGGTTGTCTAGTTCCCTTGGCGGCCGCTGTGGTGTAGTGATTAGCAGTGCGCCCGGTTCAACCCAGCATACAAAAAAATAACGTTTTTGTCTAATAGTGGTCGCCCCTCGGCAGGCAATGGCAAACCGCCGAGTGTATTTCTGCCATGAAAAATAGCTTCTCATAAAAATACAGTCGCCGATCGGAGTCGGCAAAGCGCACGCCACAAATCGAAAGAGAAGCTCGGCCAAACACTAACATATGTGTAAGCGCCAATCTATTAATTCCCTTAGTTTAAGTTTAATTTGACTTTTTAACAAATTAAGTGCTATGTCGCACGTTTTTATACCCGAGCGCACTTGTACACAAGGGTATTATAACTTTGTTCACATAACGGTTGTTTGTAACAGGCAAAACGAATCGAGATAGATTTAGACAAATGTATACATAAAGGATCGGAATGAAAAGAGAAATCGATTAAAGGTGTTCTTACACGATATGTATTTGCATGTGACATGCCACTTTTTACATATGGAAATGCCAACATATCGTGTAAAGGCAAATTCGATTTTTTTCTGTACAAAGAAGATGCACGTACATACAAAATAGAAATGTTTCTATTTTCATCTGACACACAGATAGAATCATCTGAGTTTAATTTATTTCGTTTTCAAAGAACGCATTTTTAAATAGTTAAGTAAAGACTAGAAATTTGATAGACATACGCAATTACATATGTATTGAAAAAGCCACATTTACAGATGCAAATTCATATCGTGTAAGAACACCTTAAGCGGTGACTGTCTGTCCGTCCGTCCGTCCGCCCATACGTCTGCACACGATAACTCGAGTAAAAATTGAGAGATCTTAACGAAACTTGGTACGTGTACTTCCTTCAGGCGTAGGACGGATGGTATAGAAAATGGGCAAAATCGGACAATAACCACGCCTACCTCCCATATAACGGTAATTTAGAGAAATAGGAAATCTTCGATAAATCAGTAAATACTAAAGCTAATTTATTCAAAATTTATGCTTGCAACAATTCTTTACCAAGAAATACGTTTTTGATAAAATTTTGGAAAAACGGTGTGGCAACGCCCACTTATGATCACATATATGTAGCTCGATAACCGTTCCACCAATTTATACCAAACTCGGTATGGTTATTGTGCTTGCCACATAAAAGCAAAACGTTGAAAATCGTTGAAATTGGACTTAAATTACGGCCACTTTTCATATAACGGTCAATTTAAGAATTGCTTGAAACTTTGATGTTTCGAAATTTAAGGACGCTAATTTACTCAAAATTGATACTAACAACAATCCCTGAAAGTAAGTAACATTGTTTGGAATTTCGGGAAATGGGCGTGATACCGCCCCCATATGACTATATAAAATTATGTCAGTATGCCTAACTGAACGTTCTATCGAAGATGGTTAAAAAAGGGTTAAAACCACCCCGGATTACCATGTAGCGGTAGCTTGCGGAAAGGTGAAAAACATATATTTAATACTTGCGCGGGGTATTTAATGTTCGGCTCCGCCCGTACCTAGACTTTCTTACTTGTTTCCTTCTATATTTTAAGTTAGACCTCCAGCAATACATCGATGAAAACTGCATTCAATTTCATGCGTTAATTTTCGAGTGATGCGCGTACAAACATACAGACAATTCTAAAAATGATTGATTTGGCTTCTATTGCTCTAATAAAGACCTCCCATATTAATTTTTCTTTAATATTTATAATGTACAGACATCGGCCTGTTTCATGTATAGATGTACATATAGATTAGAGAGTTTTGTTAATGTCAGCGTAGCTTTCAAATGCTCCCTAAAATTCTAATTTAGCCTTAGTATTTTTGTTTTATTTAGCAACTAGTTTCGCTTTTATATAAATTTTATTTTTATTTTATTTAGACAGTTGTATTTCATCAGTTAAAAATGATTTCTCCAAAACTTGTTGTGTTAAATGCACTCAATTTAATGACTTTTTATATGCAAATCCATTGGACATGCATAATTTATTATACGAAATAAAGTGAAATACGAAAAAGAGATACCGTTGCTATCACCGGACATACTATAACGAGTTGCCATGCAAATTTTATGAACATCGAAACAGATATTAATTGAGTCATTCCTCTGATTTCATAGGTTTGTTAGCGCCTCGGCAGAATGGGTAATGTATTTAATTTTTCTACTACGAAAATATTAACAACTGTTTTACTACATGGGTCACTCCTTCTAAAAGAAGAAAACGACATAAATTTAAATATGCCCTAATTAACTCTATTTCAGTAGTAACCTCTTTTTAAATGACTACATTTCATTAATTTGTTAAAAATGATTAAAAAATAATAAAAAGAAGTTGTGAATTTTATCTATGGAAACTTTTATTTCATGCATAATTACTTGACACCAGTCACAAGGACATGTCCCACCAGTCACAACATTTGATTTTCAAAAAGCACCAAATACTTGGAAAAAAGGCGTTTTACCAAACTAAAAGCACCAAATTTTTTTTTTAAATTAAAGGATGCTTTTTTCATAACAGTTTGTATTTAACAAAAGCAAAAAATTAACAATATTTACAAGAATACATACATAAATCAATACACAAAACTTTTTCGCTCATAACGATTGAATAGCCTCTATACATGCTATGATGACTCATGCTTACGACGTATTACCGAAGTACTATTAAAACTACTATATCTCGAGAAAGAAATATCGAATCGCAACACACGAAAATAATGTCTTAAGTAGAAATGAGCAAAAAATTTGATGTTTTCATTATATAACCTCAAATATCGCAAAAACCCGTGTTTTTGGCAAACTGTGGGTAGGGTATCTAAAAATTCGAGTACTAGAGCAATTGTGCGGCCAAATTTGGATTCAGCACCAAGAAACGAAATGCTTCACTCAGATGGTAAAAAAAAAACAAAATTTGTACAAATAGAAAAGAAAAAAGAAATACTTAACTTACCTGCGTACTAGCATTTTCAACGCGACTAGAATTCAACAAAGTGGGTTTGCAACTTCAGCTTTTTATCAATCATGGTTGTATTTTAGTGCATGTAAATTTGTATATTCTTGTAAATTCCGCATCCTCATGAACACCGCAGCTTATAATATTTCAAATTATTTCAGGTTTTAACTATCTCGGAGTAATTTTAGTTAAAAAAAGCACTAAAAAAGGCACTAGGCACTAAGTAATTTTTTTGGCGTTTTAATTTTCAAAAAGCACTAAATCTAGTGCTTTAAGCACCAAGTTGGCAACTATGCTATATCAATCTAATTTTTATTGAAAACGAAAGAATTTCAGTGTCCCACCAGTCACATTCATTCAAATGATACATAGAACTAAGAAATAGTTTGGTATTTTTGTTAAATCAATTTTATACATAAGTTATCGTTCTGTACTAAGAAATATCTTTCGCTGTTGTATAAGTTCCGACTACATAGTTATAATTCACAACTGATCACATTCTGGAGTGAAATGTCCCACCAGTCACAATGGAATGGCCCACATTTTGTTTCCCAAGCTTATGGAAAGTTGCCTCTGTTTGTTCTGTTGCTTAAAACAAAAATGCACGTTCCCCTGTGTGATTTTCATCCGATTAGTGTCCTGCCTGCTTTGTCGAAAGTGCTAGACTTTTTAATATCGGAGCGAATTTCCTCTCACATGTCTGCCAACTTGGATGTTCAACCGCGATGGTTAAAATTATGGACGATTTGCGAATTTCTTTCTACAAAGATCACATATCCCTGCTGTGTTTGTTGCTATGTATATTACCTCGAAACCAGCTTTATCGTCTTAAAAGCCGGTTGTGTTTTCGCACTTTGGTCTTTTCAGACGGTCTGCAGTGGGATACTAGAAATTGCCCCGCTAAATTTCTAAAATAATAACGTTTGTGCTTAAAATTATACAACGCTTCCAGAAAATACACCTCCACAATGTTTACGATTTTATGTTGACCCCCTTAAGCTTTCGCGTTGCATATTTTTAGGCCCATATGTTATTTATATAGAGATTTTTAGCGACAGAAATTTACTCGGTCCCTATTTAAGAAGCATTCGATACTCGATGTTTAGGCTTCCAATAAGAACGCACATGGACCAAAAATATGGACCTTTTAATACTGATTCAATTGAAAAATGTATATGTCGCGGGATGTCGTTCCATTGTAGAAAATTCTGGTAGTTTGACGCGCACTCTTCCTTTTCTTTTTCAAAATTAAAACTTTTCATTCATCAAATATTTTTATTTCAACGCCTATTATTCACCCGTTTGAAAATTCTTCAACAAGTAGAATTTGATACAGTGCGCGCCACTCTACGCAAGCATCTAACTGATGCTCTAAATTTATTACAGGATCCGACATATATATGTTTTCCGTCGCCACAATGCAGAGAAACTATTCCTTGTTTGAAACACTTTTGTTCTACATGATTTGGAGGATGTTTCTAGGCTTGGAAGACTTCTTCATCCGCCAAAGCATTTTTCTTGACTCTTAGATCTACGAAGGTGGATAAGGTTGTTCCACTTTTAGAAAGGCATAGTATTATTCGTTCTAATTTGGAAGCATAATTTCAGTCGAAGTAAAGTCGATTATAAATTTAGTTGCCCCTTTTTTGACAGATAGGCTGACTTGCAAAACGTCAATTGCTTTGCATACTACAAAGTATAGTGTTCCAGAACGCCGAACTACAAAATATTAGCAATGTATACTGTTCCAAAACGCATCGGAAAAGTTATCGAAACGCATCGCTAGAGGAATCAGCACATCAGAAAAAAATTTGATGCTTCGTTTGTTATTGGTTATCATTGGTGTTTTAAAAATGGAAAATTCAGAAAAATTGTTCATTGCTATATTGAATATTTAAAATATGCAATGTATATCGTTGCAATGTGTCGCAACTCTGCATATACAAACAGTTTGAATACGTTTTGGTAGTCAGCCATATTCTGTTGAACATTGTGCCAATAAGCTGCAACTAACTTTAGTGGTTTTAGGCGATATCATATAAAATAGAAATCAATTTTTTTCTTAACGGTATTGGGTACGGTACCGAAATCTTTCTGAAGTATTGGGTACCGACAATTCAGCACATCACTCGTCATACCGCAAATTTCACGGCATGAGATAGCTGATGTAAAAAAAGCCGAATTCAGACTGTCTGAAAATACTATAGTTTGCAGGATTATTAATTTAATCATATAATATATTTGCTTTATAAAATTTAACCAGTACATCCCCCAAAATTAAACTGTTACCCTGTGCCAGCTGCTAAAACTTGTAAAATTTTAATTCTTAGGCCCGATTTCAGGTGAGCTATTTAAGTAGAGAGTGTTGATTAACTTCAAAAATTAATTTTCTGATCATATATTTAATCTGCACTTAAATAGCCAATATTGGCTATTTAGATATGAGATATGCAACCCTGTGGTTGTACCAAACAACAATCAGCTGTTCAGAATGAAACGTAAATAAACAAACAAATGCAAATACAATTTCAAGGTACAAGCAACAGCGGTGCTACATGTTTGGCATATTTAAATAAAGTTGATGTGAGACCCAACGAAAGCTAAATGGCATTTAAATAACAATTCAAAATTAAACTTCAGTGCCGTTTAAATTTTCATCTGAAATTGGCCCTAAACATATCTATAATGGTACGAATGACCATGAAAGAATGCAACAACTGCTATAGCTGAATGGACCGTTTTCGACTACAACTTTTCCTTCGATGTATTTTTTCCATCAATCGCAGTAGTTAATCTTTTCCTAGTAGAATAAGGTAATGCATTCGCTATTTTCCACTGGGTATGTATTCCTATCTACACATACATATGTACCTAGTATGTACATATGTATGTACGTACCAACACGCTCTTCTCATTAACTCATTGCCACAATATTAATTTGTTGTCTAGTCTATAATTACGAGCACTTACCTAAAAAATGTTATTCAAGAGTGTGAATTGCATGGAACAAGATGATTTAGAATTGGTAGAGGTAGAGGGAAAACCCCTGTTTCGGCGAATGCGTAAGTCACATCTAAAAGCTTTTGCTGATTGTATACTGATTTACTTCACAAAATTCATACAAGAATAACCGGTTACATGCGTTTCGATAAGCAATCACAGATGACTGAGTGTATCTCAAGTTTCGTTGAGGGGAATTACAGGCTTGGTAAGAAATGCTGGATTTTTTCGGTTAACGCTTTGTTTTATTATGAACCAAGGGCGTAGGCAGCTGGGGGCAGGGGGGGGAGGCAGCTTCCCCCCCTTACAGCTATATAACGAAGGAGAAAATTTCAAAAATCAATAAATAAAAAATACAACATTTCATGCGTAATCGAATTCGTAATTATGCTCCCTATTTCCACAAAAGGCCTGCGTTTTTAATCATGGATCCAATGAAGTAAGGACAGCGTTAAGCTTTGAATTGGTACAGAATTGAAGGAAACACCCATTTGAGTTTCTCTTACCATTCTGTGACGAACAGGATGGAAAACTCAACGAGAAAAACACTTCTTCTTCCGTTAAATCTTGTTGTGAATGACTTAATCAATTGTGTGTTGCTATAACCAGATGTTCATCATTGCTTTAATGATAATTGCTAAATTTAATAAGCCACAATAACATCGACAGATAATTGCTAAATATTCAACGTTGCTGAAACCTACAGCAAATAATTTGCAAATGAAGACATTAACTAGACCTCTTCGCCGTTGATCAGCATATTGAAAATATTTTAGAGGTGGTTAAGAATCATCGCGAGAATGCAGAAGGAGTCACTACGGAGTTAATTAAAAAATCCCGTATGACTACAGCCGATCTAGGAGTTGGCGACGGTCTATAATAAAACCGTATCTGGATTCACTAAGGGCCTCTTTACAACTACGCTTTTCCAATGAAAATACTCCAGGTTTTTCGCTGTCTAGATTGCACCCATTGTATTCGACTAAAGCTCTACTCAGAATTGCAGAGGACGACGGTTAACCGCTGTCAAAATTAAAACTCACAAAGGCATATGGAATGGTCCATTATTGCGGCGGCAGCGTTTTTACCACCGACGTTTTTCGGTTGATTTAAATTTATTTATATTTTTACCGCCCAGCGGTGACGGCACAATGTTGATTGAGTGTTGATTGAAGTAATTTTTATTATTTTCACAAGTTTGCTAATGTTTTCATCCATACTTCCAGAAAATTTATGTACATAGACGCACGTACCAAAAAAATATTTAATTTTAATGATAATTTTCAAATCAAAATGGCAGCCATCGTGCGCCGCAATTGTTTACTCTGACAGATTTCACTGCGGCAACTGTTCAGCTGTTGACTTACCGCAGATCGCTTTACCGTCGTCCGCTGTAATTCTGGGTAGAGGAGCTTAAATGTTACAGTGAAAAGGTACAATAGAACGCGAAGCATTTTCAACAGATCTATGATTTAGATATGGGCAGTGAACTCATTCTTTGGCACAATTTATATAAAAAAGAAAAAAAGAACTTGTCCGAAGAAGATAAGAGGGATGTTGAAGGTGAAGATCTATTTAACGAAAAAAACGAATTTCCACCAGCGTTAAGTAAGTGTATTTCCATTTTGAGCGCCTTTCCATGCACAACAGTGACTATGGAGCGATCGTTTAGTACACTTCGTAGAGTTAAAACCTGGCTCAGAAGCACAACAGGGGAAGAAAGGCTTTCTGTACTATGCCTTATGAGCGACCATTGAAAACTCGTTACCAAAAACCACGCGCTGATTCAGAAGGAAACTATCGAAAAATTTGTTGAAAATCCGAGACGTTTGTTGTTAGCGTAAAAATGATAACATAAAAATATATAAAAAAAATAACAAGTATATTTGGTTTAGCCTCCCGCCCTTACATCAGATTCTGGCTACGCCCTTGTTATGAGCTATTTATTATTCTCTTTTTATTTGTGTGCTTTCGGCTCTTTTGTTTTCTAATTTCGTGTATTTGTCCCTAATTTATAGACTTCAAAAATAGAAGTCATTATTAATAGGTTTGACAGTGATTAAATACAGTGATTAAGAGTTTCTAAGGGGGAAAAATACAGATTTTTCAAGCTTATCTTGAGTTGTAAATATACAAAATTTGCACACTCTGACTGTTGGTTCCGAACAGGCTTTTCAATTTATCTGATTAATAGATAGAGGACTTTATTGCCAAGGCAAAGCAAGCGATATCACAATAAGATAAAGCGTACACCTAAGCCCGCTGGCGTTCACTTCAAGTAGCTTGTGGGGTGCCGCATAAAACATAATAGGGGTCTTCCCTTACACAAAGCATCGTAAATCTCGCCTTCTTTTTCTCTATTGGCGCTGTAGCCGTCCAAGCGATTTTGGCCGAGTCGACAACAGCACGCCAGTCATTTCTCCAAACTGATGCAACTTGGAATGACAAGTGAAGTCAAGTCCTTTTCCACCTGGTCTTTCCAACGCAGGGGAGGCCTTCCTCTTCCTCTGTTATCAGCAGCGCTGCTCGCGTTGAACACTTTCAGTGCAGGAGCGTTTCAGTCCTTTCGAACGACATGGCCAAGCCAGCGGAGCCGCTGAATTTTAATTCGCTGCACTATGCCTATATCGGTGTAAAGCTCATACAGCTCATCGTTAAATCGTCTGCGGTATTCGCCATCGCCAACGCGTAAGTGTCCGTAAATCTTTCGCAGAATCTTTCCCTTGAAATCTCCAAGAGCCGCAAGAGCCTCCGCGCCTACACCAGCACAGGCATTAGGGAGTGACTTATAGAGTGTGATCGACGAGAGAGGACTTTACTTCTCAATTGCCCACTCAGTCCAAAGTAGAACTTGGTGGCAAGAGTGATTCTCCGTTGGATTTCAATACTGGCATTATTATTGGTGTTAATGCTGCTTTCCAAATAAACGAAGTCGTCTGCTTTTTCAAACTTGTAACTGTGAACAGTGACTTGTGTGCCAAGACGCATATGCTCGGACTGTTTGTGTGATGGCAGGAGATACTTTGTTTTGCCCTCGTTCACCACCAGACCCATTCGCTTTGCCCTTGTTTTTACTCTTGTAAAGTATTGTGCCTGAGCGGCTCAGTTCTGCGCCTCTTATTATCTTGTGACGAGCGAGGCGAGTAAGACGGCGAGACGAGCAAGGCGAAGCCAGTTGATGAATGTGTGCAAGTTGAGAATGAAGGAAAATGTTTTTAAACCATGGAAAATGCTGGAAATGATGGAAAAGTGGTACGCAAGTTGAGCAACTTGATCCGTTGCGAAAGTTGAGCGAGTGGTGTCACCTCTCCTGGTTAGAGCAGGGTGCCCGCGGGTGAAACGAGTAAGACGTGTGAGATGAGCAAGACGGAGCATGATGGTATGAAGTGTGCATGTTAAAATGGAGATGAAGGTGGAGAGCAGTAGTCGTGTAAGTCGTTCTAGTGTGAGTTGAGTCAGTTAAGTGGGTCAGGGTGAGCCAGTCGAGCAAATCTCACCGGCGAGCATAACTCCGGTCTGTTCATGGGCACGAACCCTTCGGGGAGTATCGTGGTCGCTGTGGTTTAATACCTAAATGCGGGTAGAACCCGCAAGGGTTCGATGTGGAGTTGCATTTCAACCGGGTGCCGGGACCCAGAGAACGGCAGAGATTTTAGTTAGGTTTCGGCTTTACCAAAGTGGTAAGTGTGTCCACCACACACTGCCGATTGGAACTGAAATGCTTGTATTTCAGGGCAGTGATTAAGGCAAAAATTAATCCGTCGTGCTAAGTGCGGGCACCGTGATGCTAAGCCTTATGGCAGGGAATCACGATAAACCCTACATGCATCTCGCGGGTCTTTTCTAAGATTTGGCGTAGGGCGCTCCAGCAGGCCTCTTTTTCAAACAGAATAGACAAAGGAGGAATGCCTGTAATGACCTAAAGGCCATCCGTTGGTCAGGTGCCCATATCTGCTGTGATAGCCACGCGGACCAGTCGGCGCAGCTTGCTCAAGGTTAAACCCGCCTTTACTTGCTTAGCTTTTGACCATCAGGCTAGTGCCACATACGTTACAGCCATATTGAAAGACCAATACGTTAGTTATGGTGATATTCCCCAAGTGATTTTCCCACTATTTTTATTTATGTTCCAAAAAAAGACATTCGTTTCCCAATTTTTTTTTCAAATACCAACACATCTTAGTTCAACTTTGAATGAGGTTCGTTCAGCCTACCTTTCTCTTTCATCCTTTGAATGAGCTTATTAGCAAAGAAATAAAAAGGGTGGGAAATACCTTTCCAATGATACCTCACAAATCTAAATCGGAAGAGTTAAGGTTCAGTTATTCAAGTTTTTCTTATACCAATCTTTGAAAAAAGTTAAAAAACAGCATCACACAACTGATTACTACGATTCCGTTAAAAATTTTTTAAAATATTTTTATGCAAATTTTTTAAGCTTAAACCGTTTTATCATTTGAGGGGATTTTTTCAAAAAACATCTCTAAGAAACTATTTTTATTCATAAAAAACTCCATTTTTGGAGGTATTTTCAAATCGGTCCAGCTCACTTAAATATTAATATTTTTCGGAATAATTTTGGTGGACGTCTTAAAATATAACAGATTTTATAATTCCAAAGGAAAAACAGTACCGATTTTTTTTTGTATGGGGAGTGATGCAGTCTAATATACATACGTATGTATGTAGTTTCTAGTTGAGTTTAATTGAAACTAAGTTGTAGGCACATAAATATACCCCTTGGATGTACATATTGTATATTGGCAATATTTTACTTACGAATCAGGTTTGTATATTTACATCTTTACGGTCGCCGTTATACGAAGGCACCGGTGAAATATTCGTGTAAACAAGGTTTCTAAAATGTTTGGATATACATATTTTATATTTTTCGCTAATAACTATTATTATCGCGGAACCTATCAAAATCAAATCTAGCCTACCAACCTACCAAATGGAAAAAACAACCAGTTTGGTAGGAAAAGCTCATGTTTGGCACTGATACCGCTCGAAGCCTTATTTTATTTTGCAAATTGGTACAATTGGAGCGCCTTTCCACTTACTTGCAGTTTCTCAATGCTGTTCAGCCGGAACCAAGTATTCGATGCTGTTTGTGTTTATGAACGCTTAAAATTCAGATGGAACGGGTTTACACAAATTAATAATCCACTTAAACACGATTAAAATTTAAAACAATATGACCACAGACATTTTTGATTGTGCACGCCAGCGTTGCCAGGTAAACGTTTAGTTTGAGAATAAATTCTTAAGAATCGATTTGTAGTAATCGCATTTTTCATCTAATCATAGCGGTACTTTAATATTGGGCAGCAACTGTATGCATACCTACATATGTACATATGTGACGCAATTTTCCAGCCAACAGAGAAACGCACGTTTTGGCGAGTGCGGTGTTCGTAAATTTTTAGGAGCCAGAAACGCACAGAAAACTTTTTCAATTTTTCGTATCGGAATTAAAATATATTTTTTTTTAGTTGATGGTTTTTTATTCAATTGAGTACTTTACAAAAACATTACATATGTAAATGTATCTTAAGAGCTAATTGCTGATTGCACAAATTATTAAATATNCCAGAAACGCACAGAAAACTTTTTCAATTTTTCGTATCGGAATTAAAATAAATTTTTATTTTTAGTTGATGGTTTTTTATTCAATTGAGTACTTTACAAAAACATTACATATGTAAATGTATCTTAAGAGCTAATTGCTGATTGCACAAATTATTAAATATATTATTCATATGAAAAGATATAATTTATACAATGCAATTGAATAAGAAGCATACGACGATGACGATAAGTCGACAGTCGGATAAACAAACATATAAATTCAGACACTTTGATAGATTGTAATTTTTTTTTTAGCCAATACGCTCATGAGAACTCATTTAGTATAAGCTCCCTATACTTAAGACATCTGTCCTCGTAATTATAAAGCCCGGATAGTCGCTACAATTTAATATGCTTACGACTTTAGCCAGATCTAGAAGACTTTCACCAAAATATTTGCGACACAAACTTCTATACATCTCTCATTTCGATCATGTAGATTGGAGATCGTACAGGTATCTGAAATGGCATTTTTGTACTCTCTTGCGTTTAAATTGAGTAGGCCACTTCTTGCACGAAAAATTAGACTTATAACATGAGCGCTATAGTGGTCATTAAAGTACATAGTGGCCCCTATTATGAGTTGCATTCGATCTTCGACTATGGTCGAAAGTGCTGATCGAACGAATTTTCATTTGGTATTATGGCGCTCATTTGATGAAGAATAGCGCTATTGTGAATTTCGCTCATTTACGTTGTTCATAATAGTATATTTTTCACCGCTGAGAAGCTTTGTTTACAGATCGAGCAAACTAAATAGTGTGCTTATACATATGTATGTACATATGTAAATTTGTGCAAATTAAAATGAAATAAAAAAGAAAGCGAGTTTATATAAGCGTGGTAAAAGAAAATTTTAATTTGCACAACGGAGTTCTGGTTGAATGATTCGTCAGAGGATGAGGGCTTAAAAAACTGGCCAGGAGCAGAAAACGTGAGAGTTTAAGTGCAGTCTTTCGAATATATTTTGACACACAAAATATTTAAGAAATTTTGTGATCCAAATCTATTTGAAATATATTAAAACTATAGGTAAAAGTGCACTTTAGCGGAACCAGACGTCCAACTCGTTTTTGCGTAGGTGGCCTTCGGCCGCACTTAGGGATTATAACCCTCAGGCAGTAGAATTCTCCTTTCTGTGTTGCCAAAGAAGAGGGCTGAACACCTTTTGCAGAAAACACCTTTCTGCGTAGGCGGCCTTCGGCCGCACTAAGGGATTATAGCCCTCAGGCAGTAGAATTCTCCTTTCTGTGTTGCCAAAGAAGGGGGGCTGAACACCTTTTGCAGAGAACAACTTTCATTTACTCCATTTATTTGCATCAAATTCATCAAAACATGGTGCGAAAAGTGCAAAGTGCAAGTGGTTTTTGCAAATAACTCTAAAATTAATTAAAAATCTTAATCCCNCAGAGAACAACTTTCATTTACTCCATTTATTTGCATCAAATTCATCAAAATATGGTGCGAAAAGTGCAGAGTGCAAGTGGTTTTTGCAAATAACTCTAAAATTAATTAAAAATCTTAATCCCCTCCCCCCCGGATTGTTATTGTTCGCGTTAAAACGCGTCGATTGATACCACTATCGATTTGTTCCGTCCATTTTGACCTGGTTCCCGTAAAGTGCACTACTACCAAACTATAAACAGCTCCATGACTTTGTTTTCAGAGATCGTGCCAACAGAGTATAGGGATTTTCTTCCATATGTAAAACCAGACTTTCGAGTTTGTGTTTACTATTCACGACGTTAGAACTGATTAGAATTAATACAAATTGTTTAAAATTAGTGTCTAGCCGCCAAAAAGTAAGAAAAAAATGCAAAATCATACATTTTTAAAATTTTCTAACATTTCGCTACACCAACGAAAGCAAAATTCTGTTCGACAACCAATTCGATACTCAACGAAAATTTCGACACGCTTGCATAACTCATAATACGAATTTCACTTTCGATCTTCGATCTTCGATAGCCAGTAGCCATTGGCTACTTATATTCTAACAAATTTTATCATGTGGAGACGGACAGTAACAGTACAAGTCACTATAAGCGGTTTTTAAATGACAGTGATAAAATCACCGGTAGTGAAATATGGCTCATCACTACTGTGAAGTGCAGAAGGAAAAGTATTTATTCAATGAAAAATTATATCAGAAAAATTTCACAACTATTTTCGGTACTTTTCTAGACGTACATACGTGTCTGCCGCATACTTTAATGAGAAAACGGTTCATTAAAGTATCCGAAAATAGAATCGGGAAACGGACAAAAACCGCATTTCATCTACGTTCATTTCTGTTTTCGGATTTCTGATGGCTGGGTAATTACTGCCACCGAAAGAAATTGCCGCTCCGCTTTTTGCAAAACAACCTTTAGACCGGTTTCATAAGCAATGAATTAAGTTATTTGTAAACATTTGATATTCCCCACAGGTTGAGTTATTATTATTTGTTTTACTAATTGCTTAAATAGAAAAAACTTGGGACTTGATTTAAAAAAATGGAAGTCAGGGACTTTCAAAAGCCAAAATTAATTTTAAAGCTGTACATGTGCTTAGCAACACTTTCTAGTTCTAAAGCTATAATATATGAATGTATGTATATGCGGGTTCATACAAGTATGTACTTTTATAAACTGAGTATGTACATTCTAAACACTTTTTATTCCTACTGTTTGGAAGATAAAATTTAGTGAAATTTGACATAAATACATAAGTTACAAGGTGTTATCAAGTGTATTGCGTGAAAAGCTGAAGGCCACCTTCAACGAACTGATTGGGCCTGGCAAATCCACCATTGCCCAGGTATTTACAATGTGCCAAAAATGTACATATTGAAAAAGACTCGAGACCCATTTACAATGCAGCGAGGCTCGCCTTCGAATTCGATTACGATACCACCCGCACAGATACATACATATGTATATTTATAAAATCGCGATGGCATTTATAATATTTTATTTTATTTGCAATAATTATATATTAAACTGTGTTAACAAAAAACAGTACTGATTAGAAGGAACTTTTTAAAAGTATGCATGAAGATGTATGTATTAGGAATTTTTTTTTAACATAATAAGAAAACTTCATTATATTTATTTATTTTTTCAAAAGTTAATAGCTAAAACTTAGAAAAACTCTTTGATTTTCTTCCACTAAAGTCTTCGTATATATATGACCTAATTAACAAAAGAAAGCGTTAAGTACCACAAATTTAATTTTGATTTTTTTGTTGAATAACCTTTATTTTAATAATGGCTTTAAGACGATCTGGCATTGATTCCACAAACCTTTGGCTCGATTTTGACCATTTCTCCAGAAGTACATTTTTAAGTGATCCTTTGAGGTAATGTGATGAGTTGTGATCCTTTTGTCAAACGTAGTCCACATACATATGCTCTATGGAATTAAGATCAGGCCTCTGTGTTTATATGTTCAAGATCGTTATCTTGCTGAAAATAAAAACTTTCAGCAACGCCCAATTTTCCAACGCCTGGCCTCAAATTTCTTTTCAGAATTTCAATACACTCTCTATAATGCATTATTCCGTAAACCCGTTTGTAGTCTATCTTCATGGATGAGAACTGTAGGCCGCCCTGATTTGGTTTTATTCTCTTTTTCGCCTTAATATTTAAAGCGCCCTATTATGGATTTGATAGTGGAGCGGCTGCAGGCCGTGAGCTTGGCCATATCCGAATATGAGGTTTGTTCTTTCAAGTGTAAATTAAATATGTACAAGCTTTCGCTTTTCGACCGATAAGTATTTACTATTTAGGCTATTTGGGCAAAATTTGCTATCGCCTTGTAACAAATAAATGCCATTAAGCTATTATGGTCAAATTGGTTCATTCAAACATTTGACAAATGTACCACAGGGTGATGGTATGAACGCTGCTTAAATTTTGTAATTTTAAATGTTAAGTGTACAATAGTCTATTTTCCAAATAAAACGCCCCAGAATATGCCAAGGAGGTTGGCGAAACGTCGGGCAGCAAAGTGAACAAAGTCTTTTCTTGCATATAAACCAATTTGATCATAATAGTCTAGTACAACCAACAATAACAACATAACATTGAAATTGATCATCAAGTCATCGTAAATGCCATTAATTTTGAATTACTACATTTTCAACCATCATTATTGTTAGATATTTGCAACAAGTGGCATAAGCGATACGGAACACACCAGTGTACGAAGACTTTATTGGAAGAGAGCCAATAACTTGCGCGCAAATTAAAAAAAAACATTTGGATTCTAATGCTTTGTGAAACCTAAATATTTATTAAAAAGATCAACATTCAAACTTTTTAAAAAAATTTCACAACTAGCAAACTAAGCAAAGTTCTGTATGAAGATTTTAGTGGTACACTGTATGCATGGAATGGCACATAATTGCGGCGGCAATTTAAATTTATTTCTATTTTGACCGTCCAGCGGGGGCGGCACAGTGTTGATTGAATATTGATTGTAATAATCTCCCTGGATCACAAATTAGTGTATTTTTTTAGCCGACTTCCAAAAAAGAAGGAGGTTATCAGTTCGTCGGAATATTTTATTTTTATTTTACTTTTTATTCTTTTATTCTTTTTTTATGTATGTTACCGCATAACTTTGGACCACGTCAATGGATTTCGATAATTCTTTTTGCATCGGAAAGGTAGTGTCTCCCATGCTGATCTGGTTAAGATCCGATCAGAGGATCATGAGATATATATATATATATATATTTTTTTTTTATATGAGTTGAAGTCGGGGTTTTTTTTTGCTAAAAATTACTTGTTTTGTTCTACGAATGCCCCTATCCGTTGCCCATGTAGAACCGCCCGCTGATTCCAAAAATCTAGTTAATTTTTTATTCTATGGATAGGTTTATGAGATATTTTCAATTTACCGTTATTCAGCTTAAAACAAAAAGTGTTTCCACTTAACAACGTATATTTTACGATCGAATTTCACAATCTTAATACCAATTACGGAGAATGAAAGCTAACAAAATTCTCCATAATCCGTATGTACATACATCACTTTTCGATAGGTCTGATATTTCCTGACACATAAATAAATAATTTCAGATTTTTTTTTGTATCATTGATGAAAAAATTAAAAATAATAAACTTTAACAGCAGAAAAATTTTGAAATAACAGTTTCTGTGTAAATTTTTTCCATTTGTGTTAAAGTCTATTCTGTTGCAAAAAAATCATACGCCATGAATAACTCTCTTTTCTGTTAATATTTCATACAAAAAATCCTTGCACATTTTCATTTTACCACTCATTTATTTCTTATTTATCCATCGATTTTGTTCATTGCTAGCTTAATTTTTTTGAACAGGAACGGGCATTCATACAAAATAAAAAAAATTACAAAAAAAGACGTTAGTTTTTTACCTTTGCCCTATTAAAGTTTGAACTTGTTTCATTTTTTTTCTTAAACAAATAAGAAAGCCGGAGTGATTTACTAATTTCTCAGAAACTATTCAGCCTATCGAAAAATGGTGTATATACGGTTTATGGAGAATTTCGTTAGCTTCCATTTGCGATTGTTAGATTGGTTCGCAAGTTATACGTGATTAAGTGGAAATATTTTTTATTTTAAGCGGTAAATTGAAAATATCTCGAAAACTTATCCCTAGAATAAAAAATTAACTCGATTTTCGGAATCAGCGGGCGATTCCATATAGGAGGTGCATAGTGGCATTCATTTGTGGCGTGCGCCTTGATGTTGTCACACAAAGGGGAGGGACCTGCAGTTTACGGCGATTGTATTTTTATGCGAAGCGTTTTTCATGGCATTGCTATTAAATGCCGAGGGGCGACCGCTATTAGAAAAAAAAATGTTTTTTATGTTGGGTTGAACCGGGCTTGACCAAGGCCCTGCGGAATGGTAGCGCGCACCGGTAACCACTACACGAAAAACTATTTCAATTTAATGATAATTTCCAAAACAAAATGACAGCTGACGGAAGCTGTCATCCGCCGCAATTGTGTGTACTCGGACGGATTTCACTGCGACAACTAAACAGCTGTTCACTTACCGCCGACCGCATTCCCGCCGGCTTTACCATCAACCACTGTAATTCTGGGTAGAGCTTATTGCTTCGGAGATTGCAGTCTCGAGTCCATTTGGTTGGGTTTAAGAGTTTTCAAATTAGTAAATCAATGTAAACTAATGTCAACTGATGTATAAAAAATTTAATTAAATATACTAGCGAATTTTTAGCCACTTCAAATTTGTACATTGTTACACTAAAATTGAATGGGATCTAAAACTGCGTACCAGAAATTTCCTAAAAAAAATCTGAGTAAAAAGTTAAAATTTGGATGAAAATTCATAAAATTTTCCCTCATTTTGTATATAGTTTGAAACTTTGATTTATATTTGTTGGTAGCACGAACCATATTTTTGTACAAAAATAACAAAAAAATTATAGCTTGCAAATCATTGAGAATATTTAAAATACTAGGGTGTACGCAGATATAATGGAGTGAGCGTACTTATGTACAGTATATGTATACCAGGGCGGGTCAAATTTTTTGCTTCAAAGGCACATCGCGATTATGGTTATTTGGGTCATTTCAAGCATTTTTGCCCAAGAAACCATAGGTCTAAAATTAATTTCGAGCCAGCGATTTTTTATATCTAGTTTTTTTCAAAAAGTGGTTCACCTGTTGAAACAGCTGTACTGAAAACTAGCCAAAATGTGTATCTGGGGGTTTTTGGGGTCGAGGAATCCATTTCCGGCATTAATTTTTTCTTTCGACGGCCTCCAGAGGGCGCTTCTGTACTTATTTGGATTTTAACGCCTTTTTTCCGAAAATCGACAACAGTGTTGCGAAAATACACGAAATTTGTCTTTCTCATAATGCAATTTAAAATTTTAAATAGCCTAAAATGTTCAGCGTTGAAAACTTTTTTTTTATTTGTTTATTTTCATTTTTATTTGTTTTTTTTTACAAATTGTCACACTTGTCATTTGTCATACAATATGTCGATAAACAGTATTACCAACATAATATTAAAAAAATACACTATACGTACATTTTCGCAATAATGTCGATTTTCGGAAAAAAGGTGTTAAAATCCAAAAAAAAAAAAGTACGGAAGCGCTCTCTGGCGGCCCTCAAAAAGAAAAAATGTATGCCGGAAATGGATTCCTCGCCCCCAAAAACCCCCGGAAAAACATTTTGGCTAGTTTTCAATACAGGTGCCGAAGGCTTCATACCTTTCATGAGCATCTGAAAATTTTACTTTAACAGATTACTGCATTTGAATAAATGTATATATTCACAGTAGCCATAGATAGAGGATATACATATATAAAAAATCATATCTAAATAATCAGAGGTATGGAATATATACCTTATATAGCACCAATCTAAGTGATTTTCACTGCTGTGTGATCGGTACGTAAACCGGTAACACAATTTAATGGGTTTAGCTTCCTAGATAAAGGAGATACATATATCGCAAAAACTGGTATCTGAACAATCAGTGGTACAAGAGATTAAGATTATACAGCTTATATTTTGACGATTTTCTCAGTAGACTTTGTATTATTATTTAAATAATAGCTATTTATCTGTTTATGCGTTAGGGGAATTTCGGAATTTACTGTTTCGCAGAGCAATTAAGATGGTTTCCAGCGTCATCATTAATTAACTTCAAAATCTCAAAACAAGTTACATTGTCTTCTTCGTAGATTAACAAATTCTAAAATATATGAATTGTTTTTTTTAGATAAAAACATCGAATGCAAATACATATATGTATGTACATAGATATGTACATATGTACAATATAGAATGCACATCAAAAAAGTCGGTATGGTACTACCCACATGGGCGTCGTCAGGATCGAATTTAGGGGGGGTGGGGCTGACATATAAAAAAAATCCCTCGAAATTTATATTCCAAAATTTTAATGTAGGTGAGTGATAAATCCTTATTAATACATACATATGAGCAAAATCCCACGAGTTGTTACATTTTTCAACAAAGACCTAGTTGCGTATGTAACGTATACGCCCCGTATCACCATACGAAGTCAACTAACAAGTTTACTCGCACTCCTTAACTTGAAAGCCGTTTTATTTAAAAGTGATTAAATATTGGCGTTTCAGATTTTTACACAGTATTTATTATGCATATATATCTTTCTTTCTTCATGTATATAACAATTTTATAATGAATTTCGAGTGTGCCACTGAATATACTTTTTTTTCTTTTGACAGTACACTAGTCTTATTACACTAGATTCGTTCGTTTTGGAAAGAAGATCATTTTCAAATTATTAGAATTAAAGAATCGTAACGCCCATTTCCTCACATATTAACATTTTATTTGAAAACTTACCAAAGCTATTAAAAAAAAAACAATTATGATTTTCTCGAGTGGCAAAGAAACAAGTAATTTTTAGCAAAAAAAAAAAAACGACTTCAACTCTCATATAAAAAAAATATATATATATATATCTCATGATCCACTGATCGGATCTTAATCAGATCAGTATTAGTACCTCTGAGACACTATCTTTCCGATGCAAAAAGAATTATCGAAATCGGTTGACGTGGTCCAAAGTTATGCGGTAACATACATAAAAAAAAACAAATATTCCGACGAACTGATAACCTCCTCCTTTTTTGGAAGTCGGTTAAAATGAGTAATTTCGGTACTTTTTCGCCTAAGTAAAAGTTTTAAGGATAAAATTGTTCAAATACTTGATATATTTTTTATTGTACTTATTTTTGGAACTCCATTGATTGAAATAAATCCAAGAAGAATGCTTCAGCTTTTTTCTTTTGCCGAGAGAAGGGAGTGACACTAAAAAAACATTTAACAATTTGCTCATATGTATAAGCTAAGTGGTTCCATTTGAAAAGACAATCTTAACTAATAGGAAAATATAAATTCAGTTTAGAAAGTAGAGTGGAGTACTAAACAATCATTTTATTGGCGTGTTTTCATACAAATAGAAGAGTGAAAATTTGTGAAGTGGGCCACCATTTTTTCGAAGGTCGAGTTTTTTTTGTGCAATTATCTGTTTATGCTTCAAAACGATAAAAGAAAAATACAAGTTTCACAATTTTTCGAAATTCGCATTATTTTTCAAATTATAGCTATTAACATTTTTCGAAATTGTTTAGACTTTAAATCTTTTCTCGGGATTGGTAATACCGATTCAGCTCATATTTTAAACAGTTGAGAATAATGGTGTTTTCTTCCCATTTTTATTTTTTATTTGGCCATAATTTTTTTTTATAAAAGTTACAAATTTTTTTTTAAATATTACTGTCATCCCAATGGCTTTAAAATCGTGTTTTGGGCTAATATTGTTGTACGTTCTATTATTAATTATGTATTTTCAGAAAAAAAATTTTGCCACAATGCATCGGGACGAGAGTTATTCAAGCTTTTCTCTTGACGTCAAATGTATTTTGTATGGAAAACGATTAAATGAGTATCGCAAGCGCGCTAGACTCGCTTTCAATCGATACTTGTTGAAAAACTCATCCGAGGTAAATATCTACAGCAAACGTTTTCCCTACAAAATACATTAGACGACAAAAGAAAAGCGTGAATAACTTTCGTCTCGATGCATTGCGGCAATTTTTTTCCCCTGCAAATAATTGCTAATAGAACGTACAACAATATTATCCCAAAACGCGATTTTAAAGCCATTGAGATGTCAGTAATATTAAAAAAAAAAATTTTGATAACTTATAAAAAAATGTGTATGGCTAAATAAGAATGTTAAGAAAACACCATTGTTCTCAACTGTTTAAATTATAAGCTGAATCGGTATTACCAATCGCGAGAAAACAATTAAAATGTAAACAATTTCGAAAAATGTTAGTAGCTATAATTTAAAAAATAATTCGAATTTCGAAAAATTTTGAAACTTGTTTTTTTCTTTTATCGTTATGAATCATAAACAGATAATTGCACAAAAAAGCTCGACCTTCGAAAAAATGGTGGCCGACTCCATAAATTTTTACTCCTCTATTTGTATGAAAACAAGTCAATAATATGTTTGTTTGGTACTCCACTCTACTTTCTAAACTGAATTTATATTTTCCTATTAGTTAAGATTGTGTTAGTTAACGCGGCACTCTGAAAAGTAAAAATGCTAAATGCTAAAGAACGCCAAAAGCCGTAGTGGCGATCGATTTTAATTTTGTAAAATGGGTTTACTTCAACAGGTCAGTTCTATACAAGGTTTAATTTAAAAATTTTTTAATACGTTCAACTGATTAGTATTTAATGAAATATTCAAGTGAAATTTTCAATAAAACAGCTTAAAGAAAACGTCATAAGTAATTTTCTTCAGGTTTCACCATAAAAAACTTATGTTTGTTTCAAGATAATTGTATTTTAAACTATAATACTAAATATTGAATCCGACCGTTTCCGACCTCTTGTTTAAGATGCGATTTTATACCACATAATATTGAAAGTTTTTCTGAAGATAATTTTTTTAATTTAATATTTTCGACCAATTTCGTGTATAATGCACCTAAACTTGAGAATTTTAAATAAAACCTAGAAAAGAGGCTAATATAACTCAATACTAACTGGATTAAATAAATATTTTTCAAATTCAACACATTTTATTTTAATTTCAGGCGTCATTTGAATCGGCCATTTTGTTTTTATTTTTTTTAATTTCAGATTAGAATTCATATAAATATACTAATTTATTCAATTATGGGCACAAAATGGGTATCTAACTGTGATTCATATAAAAATTAATATATGTAAAGTAAATACATAATGCAAAATAAAAAATTACATGAATGCAGAGTTAAGTCTCGTAAAAACCTTTCAAACTTGACTTCCCAAAATTTTAATTTTTACACATTCTTGTTTCTGACATGCGGGGGACGATATGTACTTGCCAATTTGTTTTACAAAAATTATTTAAAAAGCAGACGTCTCGGTTGCTCAGCATTGATTCTCTAAAACAAATTTTCGATATATGCCTAAGAGCCTATCAGACGCGGCAATGCAATACATTTCGAAAAGGCTGTCAAATTAAAAAATTTCAGAAAGCAGTTGCATGAGCAGTCACACCTTGCATGTGAAGTGTCTTTCGAAAGAGGTTTTTTATTTCCGAAAGGCGAATTGCAGATTGCTAGTGCAGCACGTGCAAGTTGAAATATATTTCCGAAATCGATTTGCGCTCTCTCAATTGTAACATTTATTTCCGAAACTAATTTCCGAAATAAAAATTATCTTTCTCAGTTCGACAGCGAAATAGGTGGAAAAGTTGGAAATATTTCCACGTCTGATACGCTCTTAATATGCATAAACCCAAAGGTAAATTTCAAAAGAAATTAAACTGACAATTTATTAAAACTGGTATGAGCCCCCGAAATTCGGGCGAATGCAGTAAAGAAATACTCACTAATATTAAGAATTCAAATTTGAATATATAATAAGACGTGATATTCATGAATATACTTCAGTATTTAGCTCAAGATTTATTTAAAGAACTTCGTGAAAGACAACAACTAATCTTGTATCGCTAGAGAACTGATAACTCAGGATATTTTTTAAGTTCTTAAAAGACCATACTCTACTGAAAGTATCGTAAAAACGACCTTTCACAAAATCTGTCCAAGGGCTTTATTAGTCATAATCTGAAACGCAATAATCACTGAAAATTGGCAACGTTTACCGCTGAAACACAATCCCGACGAACGTCGAATTTTTCGCGGTAAAAACTAAAACACACTGTTGTATATCAGAACGCACACAACCAAAGCAAACGACGACGTCCGTCCGACGACTGTTCGCAACGATAGACTTATTTCTATCGTCGTCGCTGGCGGCAGCGGCAAAATACGATCCATTGTGGCCATATGCCAAATATTCTCAAGTTTTTAAATCGAAATTGAAAAATACTGTATTAGTTTTTGTTAAAAAGTAATAATCTTATTGTTTGTAAAAATTTTAATTGCACCTTGTCATAAGCAGCTTAATTCGTTGTCACCGTAGTTGTGTTTTACTAAGCGAAATTTTTGGGCGAAAGTTGCCGCCGTCGTCGCACTACTGTGCGAAAATTCGCCGTTCGTCGGTATTGTGTTACACCGGTTATAGTGAAAGGCATTTAGTATCACACATTTAAACTTATCCTTTCTGTAAAAAAAAATTCAACCACTGATTCTAAAAATTGTGAAATATGTACACTGGCTAATTTTGGATCGTTCATTTGAAAAATCAAAACACCAAATTTGTAAATCTTTGAGTNAAATATTCTCAAGTTTTTAAATCGAAATTGAAAAATACTGTATTAGTTTTTGTTAAAAAGTAATCATCTTATTGTTTGTAAAAATTTTAATTGCACCTTGTCATAAGCAGCTTAATTCGTTGTCACCGTAGTTGTGTTTTACTGAGCGATATTTTTGGGCGAAAGTTGCCGCCGTTGTCGCACTACTGTGCAAAAATTCGCCGTTCGTCGGTATTGTGTTTCACCGGTTATAGTGAAAGGCATTTAGTATCACACATTTAAACTTATCCTTTCTCTAAAAAAAAATTCAACCACTGATTCTAAAAATTTTAAAATATGTACACTGGCTAATTTTGGATCGTTCATTTGAAAAATCAAAACACCAAATTTGTAAATCTTTGAGTTTTGCCATCATTCAGGGTCCTTTATAATGGTCAACGATATCCTAGGTGTTTAAAAAAGCAAGTGATCTCAACTATTTTTATTTTTTGCTTTCGTGAAATATATTTCAAAACTATGAATATTATCTAATAATTGTGACAAACACGGTCAACTGCAAAGGCAGCTTGCAGTTTACTTTAATTTGATATATAGCTTAATCCTGCAGCTGCTACAGATTGCCATAACTAAAACGTATGACTGAGCAATTATATGTATGTAGATGATTACCGTTAAGTCGAATTTCGCTCATGTGGAGCGCAGTCAACTTTTTACCCTTCTTAGGGCCGTTTTCTGAAGTAACCTTTAGCTTTAAAGCTCACGTTATATTTAAAGGCTACATTAAAATTTATGATTGTGTCTAAAGTAAATAATTTTATTGTCGGTTTTAAATTGATTTACAACCAAGAAACAGACATACGTCAAAAACCGATAATAGAAATGCTTAACATTAGACATAGCTTTATTTTTAATCCAACCTTTAGATATAAAGTGAGCTTTAAATTTAAAGGTTACTTCAGAAAATGGCCCTTAGGTGCTAAACTACCTTTCAATTATGCAAGTTTGTAACTACATGGCAGAGCTAAGTGCAATTGTAAGACACATTTTACTACCGGGTAATGAATTTTGCTTTCAGCTGCCATTTCTTAGTATTGTATACCTACATACATGAAAGGTAAACTTCAAAGGTCCCTAGGTGATTCTGTGATTCTTTGGTAAGCGCTTACTTTTTGTATCGATGTAGTAACGCATTACAATAAGCCTCAAGAAAAAATGTTCACTTTCTCGTTTACCCAAAGCATTTTTAGAACTTATCGCTTACCTCCAATGGCATGCCCAGGTTAAAGTAATGCGTTCTGTAAACTAGAAGATGAGTGGTGAATCTCGATTGGTAAGCACTTTTCGAACTTCACCACATGCCTTCCAGTTTACAGAACATATTACTTTAACATTTACATGTCATTAGAGGTAAGCAAGAAATTGTAAAAATGCTTTCCCACTAAACGAGAAAGTGAAAGATTTTGTTTTGAGGCGGATTGTAACAAATACAAAAAGTAAACGCTTGCCAAATAAAGAACAGTTTTTGCTGGGTAACTACGCTTTATGACAGTGTCGGCCACATTAATACCAAAACCATCAAAAAGTATGCCTGACAAGCATCACAGCAAAAAATCTAGNCTTTATGACAGTGTCGGCCACATTAATACCAAAACCATCAAAAAGTATGCATAAGCGTGCCTGACAAGCATCACAGCAAAAAATCTATAATCGCTTTTTGTAGTAACGTGTTGAACTCAGAAACGAATGTAGAAACGGAAAAAATAGAATCGCTTCTAGAAGGCGTTACTTTAGTATGGACACGTCGTTGGCGGTAATAGCTCGCAGACGATATTTGAATTGAAACAAATTTAAAAAATTCTTAAAATTTCACTCTTCTGAAAATTTTAGTTTCATAGCTTATTATACGGTGTCTTAAGCTTAATTACAGTGCATTTAGTAGACATAATTTTGTGCGTATGTATGTGTGTATTTATGTACATATTGTGTTTTCAAAGGGCTGATATGATTATATGTAACTACAGAATGCCCTCAGTAAAAGCAACCGGTAAAAATTCAGGCAGTTGTGTTAACTGAAGTTGTTGAAATAACCGAATCTCAAAAAAGTTCAGTCTGAAATGAGAATTTGAGGCTTGTCTGCAGCTTTCAAGAAAAACAAAGAAAAATAAATAAATTTTCTTCTCAAAATTTCTTAAGGCAGTCCGCAGCTTTATAGAAAAAAAAATAGTATATTTATTTCTTCAAGAAAATTTACAGCAACCGCAAAGTATTTTTCCTAGCAATAGAAATAATAAAAAATATTTCTTCTGATTTTTCATTAGATCCGCATATGAACCGTCAATCTGAAAAGGAAAGTATTAAAAGTAATATGATATTGTTCACGGAAAGAAAAAAAAGTAGTTATTTATAGTGATTCACTTGAAAATCATTTATATGTATACAAAATCGACATATGTATGTATATATGTATTTATATTTCGTTAATTTGTTTTAAAAAATTGGAAAATCTTCGTTTGTTTGAGATTACACTTTTGTCGCCGTTAGATTTTCTCAACTTTTGAAAAGTTAAAGTGTCTTCTACTGAAACTGAGACAAAAATGAAACGAAATAAGAGGCAAATTATTTTGAAAAGTTGCAATTTATGAGTCACTAATGGTAAACATTTCGGTATTGCTTTAACCGAGGTACTGCGTTTATGGAGTGTTGCTTTTACCGAGGGCGTACTATAGTAACTTTGTGTGCATACACATATAAAGATGTATTATTTAATTGCACTTAATAAATACACACTATTAGGTTGTGGTGTTTTTTTTTTTTGTGCTCCACTTACACTTTCCATCGTCAAACACATCGGCGTCCGTTTCAGAATTAAAACTTGATAAGATTGCCAGCAGTGGCACAAATGAACTCCACTTGATTCCGCACATCATCCACTTAGACAATTGTGTGCTAATTATATGATGTATTTCCAGAAAATAATTTAATCACTCAATTATTGTAATATGTATGCATGCAAGATTACATTCATATATGCATGTATTCCCTAGGGCCGAAAAACAATTTTACTGCACAATTACGCCCTTTATTTGCAAATTCCTCGAGCTAATTTTATTGTCCTAGTGCACTTTTATTGACCTATGGGCAGCACTTGTTTATGGCTGTTGTTGATTTTTTTTTTAATTTTACTTTTTGGTTTTATTAATATGAAGTAAGATGAATTAAAGAGTGACGCCCGCTTCTTAGCCCGCGCTTCATATACTTTATACGAATTTATTTAAACAATTTTATCTCTGGTTATTTTTGAGATCTCGATTTTTTTCGGAATTACCAATCCTTCGCTAGTGCCTCTACTACTACAACTCTACTTGCTATGAATGCCGCTTGCCAACTGTAGGCTTGATATCGAAAATGTTTGTTTACATTTGAAATTTTAAATCACTATCTCAGAAGCTTACTTTGATCGGTAAAACCGGTTTACACTCTCAGTTTGAGAGTAACGAAACCGCTCTAAAGCCGAGATTGTCGTAAGCAGAGATCGGATGACCAGCTAATTGGGTATGCCTAGCGATTGCATAGCCCCAGCGCTATTTCTCACAGAGTGACAAGTTCAATGCAGTTTAGTAAGCATCATCGGCTTATGAGTTTGATTCATACCTTTTGGTGGCAAAGTGTTGCCGACATTGAAAAAAAAACAATTTGCCGGTTGCTTTGCTTGACTGATCAGGTTTCTCACCAATGCATATCACAATTTTATGATTTTCGAAAAGTTCAAGCTTACACTACTTACGCGTGTTAGTCTCAGAAATGATATTTCAGATTTACATACTAATGAGAAATATTCCGATATTTAAGTATGTATTGTAGCTGTAAAATATTTTGAGCTTACGGAAAATGTAAGTTCCTTGTAAAAAAGCATTTAACCATTTTTCTTTGATTGCTCTTGTTGAGGGTTCATATGAAAACATACCGTTTACTTGTCAAAATAAAAAGAAAATTAGTGCTGTCGACCAAATATTTTACTAAATACAAGCTAACAAAAGTTATACTTTTTATTCGCCGTCTTTAACACTTTTTATGGACAAAATCTTTGTTCCCTCAACATCTATCTTCATCTTATAGCTATTGGAAAATTAAAGGTTAAAATAATTTCTTTTCTTTTTTTTTGATTTTTGAAAACATATTCCCATATATTGGCGAATTTTAATGTAACCTCTAATTATCCTAATGCTAATGATGTAGTTTATGATATTTCTAATGCGTTTTTGAGGTTAAGTTTGCATGGGAGGTATGTGTTAAAACAAACCAATTGCTCCAATATTTTGGATGATTAGTTATAGTCATGGAACGGATTTTATGGAAATTGCCTTTTTTTCTGCTAAAGAGATAGATTATATTCGATTAAGAATGTCCACGACTTAGCTTTCCCTGATTACATATATACTCATTTGATATTGCCTTTTTTTGCCTTTTTTCAGATATTTGCCTTTACTACCTTTAATTGTAAAAGGCAAGGAAAGGGGCCTTATTCCTGGTAATAGGACAGTTTTAAACGTTCCATATCTAAATTGGGCGCCACTTGTATCAACCCACGTAGAGCGCACGTTTAGTATATTCAAGGCTTTTCTTCGCAAAAATGGAATGAAAATGCTGCCAGAAAACTTCAAAATGCAGCTTGTGGTTCAATGTTACTACAACTGTAGAGATTAACGTTTTGTGAGTTCAAAACTCGAAAAGAGAAAATAGTCAAAGATTCAAAGTACAAGTTTTTCATATAAAGAAACTGGTCCATAGTTTTTTTCTTTTTACTTGTAAAATAAACATTTTTAAAATAAATGTATTTTTTGAATATTTTTCGGGTTTTGTCTTTTTTAGTGTCTTCTTTTACCGTTTTTGCGTATTCTAGGGCCTTTTCGAACTTATCTTATTATTTTATTTTGCCGTTTTCTGGCCTATTTCGGTTTTTTATTTTGACTTTTTTATAGTTTTTTAGGTCCTAAAATTCCGTTCCCTGGTTACAATATAATGCCGAGAAGGCTAAATTTTTTGTAGAAACGAAATCGCCATAACATATAGGCAAAATTTCGGAATCTTAATATGTTCATCGGTCCGCTTTTATGGAATTTTTAAGGCGTTTTTGTGGTTAGATTTTTAATTTTTACTTGAATAGATATGTTCATAAATATTGCATATGGAAAATTGAGGACCTAAGTCGACTACTTCTATTTTTTTTTTAATGTATGGGGCTGTACCACTGTGCGGCATAAACGTATGCATACATATCATCGCTACCATGGTAAACTGTCGAATGTGAAAATGGGTTCTTTTCAGGAAAGCAAAGAAAGAAGAAGAAAGAAATGTTGTTATTAAGAAAAAGTTATTAAAGCCAGTATCCTCTACTTCTAAGAAGACTCGAGATTTGACGATTTTCCAATTTGCGTATCCCCCTAAGTGCATGTGCAAGGTATCGTAATTGAAAAAGCATTTCCGCACATTCGATAGTTTGACATGGTAGCGACGATATTATGTACATAACACCCGTATGTAAATCCCTTCACCTGTGTGGCAACATTACAAATCAGTGGTGGAAACTGTTAAGTTTTATGGCACATATCTGTCATACGTATGAGGTGGCACAGAGAAAAATTCATTTTAGTTACCTTTTCTCACAGTTTGGCCGAAACTCAAAAGTCCGGCCAAAATTGGAAATAAAGGTTTTAGATAGGGCATTTCCATAATTAAGTTAGCTAAAGAGATCCTCTAGGAAACGAAAACCGTTTACAGTAACGGCCTCTACCCAGGGCCGTCGAGAAAAACTCGGGCCCAGGACTAAAAAATCACGGGACAATATACACATATATGTATTAATTTAAAAGCATATGGCCCAAATCGCCGAACAATTTTTTCTCAGGTTTCGCAGATTTTTTATTATATCTGGGTCATACATATTCTGAGGCTACAGACAATATATATGTAAATTTAATATCTCTTGTTACTGAACTTAGTACTACGATTTTGTTTATTATGAAAAATTGAAAAAACAACAAAGTCGAAGCGGTAGAAGTTATAGCAGCTATTTCGGAGATCACCACATCTTCTCATCAGACTTATATTTCTAGACTTCAGCAGAGATCGAACTCGTATCATCGATGTGCAAAGTCAGAAGCGCTAACCAATGAGCTATGCACACTAGGGTGGTCCAAAAATGCATGTGAAATGCATGCAAGTAAACTCGGAATTTTTATGCTCTCACCCCGAAAGTTTTCCATGTATTTTATATGGGGAAAAAACAACTTTTCATAGAAATGGCATATAATTCTTAAAAATTAATATTTTTCTATATCACAAAGATTAGCGCTTACACATAACTTAGCGACATTAGTTTCAAAATTTTCTTTTTGCTGCAGAAATGCATCTAGATGCTCTAGAAATATTTCTGCATCACAAAAAAAAATAAATTTGAAATAAATGTCGCTTACGTTATTTTGGCGGTTAGGGCTCGATATGTTAGTGTTTGGCCGAGCCTTGATGTTTTCACACAAAGAGGAGGGACCTACAGTCTTACGTCAACTCCGAACGGCGATTGTACTTTTATGAGAAGCTGTTTTTCATGACAGAAATACACTCGGAGGTTTGTCCTTGCCTGCCAAGGGGTGACCACTGTTAAGAAAAAATGCCTTTTCTCCGTATTTTTTTTGCGATGTTGCTTTGATCAGGGCTTGAACCAGCGGAGTGGAAGCGCGCACGGCTTAGCACTACACCACAGCGGCCGCACATTAAAATGTAAATTAATGAAAATTGAAAAAGGACAACACGAAGTTAAGGGTTGTCTATATTTAAGGACCACCATTTCTTGCATTATACTTGCTTCTCTTCACTTGCCTTGTATGACTTTGAAGTATTCGACAAAATTATCAGCGATTAACTTTCTAAAAGAAAATAAAGTTGACAATATTTTTCATTATCCATGTGTTTTCGGTGGAAAACTATTTGTAACGCTAGAGTCTTTTTTACTAATTGAATTTTCAGGTAAAATTATTTTTTATTTAGTTAGAGATAGGGCTCATTTTGAAAGCAATGTTGTAAGCTATTCAACGTGCTATTGACCCCTAGTTAAAATTTATATTCTTTCTAACTCAAATAGGCTCAGAAAATAAAAATTACGTACAAAAATTAAAAACAAACACGAGAATTATATTTTTTTAAAAAGGAACGAGGTCAAAAGAAGCGAAATAAAGAGCTGAAAAAGAAGATTTTCTGATTAAATAATAAAAATCTATTGGAATTATTTCAAGTATATAAGTTCTAGTACTATTATTAGCCTTCAAAAAGCCCTTTCGAATGGTGCTATAAGATTTTTCCTTCAAGAGTTACGGTGACTTTAATTGCCCTGTCCTCGAATATCTAACATCTTCAAACCAAGCATATTCTTTCTCACTCATTACGTAATCTTCCATTAACTAGGGTAAGAATAGTACTAAATCGCATAGACCAAACAAAAGTGGCCATTAAGCCGTTTTTTGTGTACTTAACCGTGAAAAACCTTAATATCTTGGCGCAGTTGTAAGCTCGAGCTCGAGTTCTATGCAGAAAATTACTTCTGACACGACCTACAGCTGCACAGGAACATAAACTTTCAAATCTGTATTTATAACACTGTACGACAAAATCAATCTGGGTATTGGACCAAACCATTTTTTTTTTAATTGTATTACTAATTAGTAATTTTACTGTAAATTTTTTTCATAAGAATTTATTTTTCCTTTTAGGTGTTTTCTCTAAAATTTTTTTATACGAAGTATACAAATATGCATATTAGACTATACGGGTTTAAGCGCCTTAACAACGATGCCAATTTTTTAAACATCGGTGAGTAATTTTTTTGTTTAAATTTTTTTTGATAAAAAACGTTATTTTTTCCTCTTCAGTGTTTTTTCTCAAATTTTTATTCACGAAGTATACCAATATTCATATAAGAAGAAAGGGGGTTTAATCGCCTTTACAACGATACCAATTTTTTTTAAAATCGGTTAGTAATTTTTTTGTTAAAAATAATTTTTTATGTAAAAAAAATTTACTTTTTTCATTAAAATGTGTTTTTTCTAAAATTTTTTTATAGAAGTATACAAATATGCATATCACAAGAAAGGGGGTTAAATCGCCTTTACAACGATACAAATTTCTTAGAAATTAGTTAAAACTTTTCTGAAATATTAAGATTTTAATATAAATATAAATAAGAGCAAAAGGCGGACCACGTGTGTATATTTACATTTTTGATTTTTATATGCAATAATTAAAAATAATTTTTTCCAAGTTCGATCTTCGAAGGCCCAAATCTCGATTTCGGAGGCTAACTTCGAAAAACGGAGAAATTATTTTTTTACTTATGACTCAGTCTCTTATAAAAAGTTGGTTTGATCCAATACCCAGCCGAGTGCTGTACAGTGTAATTATGTTCTTAGTTTCTTTGAATTACATGTCAAATCGCAAGTCTACTGAATTTATGCTACTTATTGCATAAAACACACTAAAAGCCATTTAAAACCTAAATATATCTTATCGCTACACGTATATCGCGAGGTAACGAAACAGTATTTTTCTGTAAAGTAACAGTCCGACTATTTTTTTTTGCAAATATTGACCTCAAAATTAATGTTATCAGTTCAATAAATACGTATATCTTTAGTTCCATCCTTAAGATAAGAAACTGTGTACCAACTTTTGAAAACATTATATAAGGAGAGCAGACTTTTTCGATAATATAAAGCAGCTTTAAAAAGTACTTCCAAAAATTGTAATGTAGGAGTTACAATATATTTTAGGTATACGTATATTAAATACTGCTACATACTTATGCTTTCAGATGAAAGAAAAAAAAACTATCCGAAAGTTGCATTTCAGGGAGTTTTAGCTGTATTTGAAAAGCACTGTGAACCAAAACTTATTGTAACAGTCCGCGTTTTGGGCCATATGATAATTTTTCCTCCCTCAATATCGACGTAGCTGCCTGTACCCCAAGTTCTCTCTTTATTTTCAGTCGGAATGAGGCCTTCGCCCAAGCACAACATTGTGGTAGGTTCAAAGGGAAAAGTTATAAACGTGTAAAAGTACTTTCAGTAAAGGAAATCCAACAAAACCAAATGAAATCTGCGTCTGAAGGCTAGAAAAATATGTAAAAAATTTTGTAAATATAAACGCTGTAACACAAGTTTTGATTGAAGTACAAATATAATGGTATTTTTTTTAACAAAATTTGCGTTGTTAAAAGAAACAGTAATAACACGCTGTCGGATGCTGCCTTTAAACCTTACTTAGAAAAGTATTAGCTACTGAATACAATAAAATTCAGCTGACTAATCTGCCTCTAAAATTTTAATGTACTTTTTATTAACACGCATATACATACATATTAGCTTCCCCTATATGTAAAAATGTCGAGCTTGTTTTAATTTCATTTCATTTATTCATTTTTCATTAGTACAATGAGGCTTTACATCTTTTATAGTACAATTGTCATTATATTACAAATTAAGTAGGAACTAACATTAATATGTATTACCAAATTCTCAATCAATTACAAGAACAAAGACAAAAAAACAAAGTCAAAAATTTTATTAGAGTTTAGTTAAACCTGGTGCTAAAGTAGATGGCCAGGGAAAGCTATTCTGAAAATAGTTATATACGAGATGCTTAATAAAATCTATTAGAAAGATTTTGATGCAGTTTTTTTTATTTAATTTAGGTATAACAAAGTGCAAGTTTAAAGCAGCTGGGACTTACAGTTGATTTTTGGATTTTTTTTTTTGTTGAAGGTGTGGCTCATTTTCTTCGTACCATTACTTCGTATGGGGGAAAATGACTTGCACTGTCAACAACAAAAAAAACTCGAATTAAAAAGCTCGAAATTTGACAGACATCATACTGGATCTGCCATTTTGAATTTTGCAATTGTGACAGCGGATTCGTAATTAGCGACCCCGAAACCGGCCTAATCATTTCTTTAAAGCTTCGAGTTTTGGCTGCACTTTTGGATCTAGGCCGCACTGTGTGCCTCAATGCTTGCCTACTTCACAAATTTTTTATTTATACATAGTAGAAGCTCAAATTTAGAAAACTATTCAAAAGTTTTGAAGAAAACAAGTTTCTTTGCTCATTTGGTGTAGCTATGCGAGGTATTAATGCGGACCTCCATAGCATGCGTGTGTTTGACATTTAAGCATGGAAGTAAAAAATTCAGACGAATTTCTTAAATTTTCATTACATTGCGTTGCTATGTACACACATAGGTGTTGCCATAAGAATTTCTACAACATACTCACATTCATACATTTATGTTAAACCCCAGCAAAAAATCGGTAATCGCTTTTAGTGGTAGTGTCTTCTGGAACGCATAGCCTTACAATGTCTTCTAATTTTTTCGCTTCATTTAGACGTTGCCGGTAATGCATAGCAGAAAGTTCTACAATATTTTATTAATTTCGCTTAGGGATGCCGAAAAAATATCGAAAATATCGACGTATCGCTTCGATGCATCGAAAATTTTCCACTCGATGTATAAATAGTCGATGAATCGAGGCGTCGATGCATCGATGTTTTCTGTAAACTGACCTCTCAAGTACATCGAATGGCCGAACCTCGCTTTGTCTGAAGTTCATAGAGAGGAAGATGCAGTTTTATAGCTCATAAAATGTTAGTATAATAAAGGGCAAGTTTCAATTGCTTTAATTTTTAATATTTTTTTTGGCTGACTTGCGCTTTGTTATACTAAAATTTTATGAGCTATAAAACTAGTACATACCGAAAAAGGTTCTTAATGTGTTATTTCCATAGTGGAGGAAAACTCTCAAATATCGATGTAAGTTTCGATGCATCGATGCGAGGAATAACATCGATGTATTTTTGCCACTGACATCCCTAATTTCGCTGCTTTGATTCATTACGGGGAATGCAAAGTAGAATGCTTCACCATAGTCAGCTGAAAAATAGAATGAATACCGAAAGTTTCTTTCTACCGTTACTTTCCGTGAAAAATTATACTTATCTGGGTAAGGTAACGCTGCGGGTAAAGGCTTACGGCCAATAACATGCCCATGTTAGAATAATGCCTTCTGGAAGCGAAAGGGTAAGCGATTCCTATCGTCTAATTCGATTCCCTTTTTATTTCTGTAGTAATCGTATTTTTTTGTGGGACGTACGTATACGTATACGCATACTATGGAGGTTCGCCTTTATGCGCCAAGCGTATACTACTTAGTATACGTATGTATACCGTGCTCGTATTTGAACTTTGTTGTTATTCCGTATTTCGATTTTTGTCTGATTTTGGAGATTTTCAATATCTTACTTAGACTCTTTATTAAATTTGTTGACAGTAATGCCACATGGACCGATTTTTTCCCTTTTGAGGCAATTTACAATAAATACATGAGCTAAAAGCGAGAAAGGATTTGTTTACACTACTCTCAGAATTGTGTTTAATTAGACAAATTTACAAAAAAAGGTTCTGCATATTGAGCCAAACCTCCGAATGCGAATAAATAAATCTGAAAATTCATATATATGGGGTTTTAGACTCGCTGAACCCGAATTCGAGGTCCGTTTATCTCAATAATGTCTGCTTCGAGGTCATTTGAGAGTCAAATAGGACAAAGAATTTATTCAATAGAAATGAAAATAAAAATTTTGTTTTTGTTGTCGCTAAATCCGAATATGGGGGTCCCTTGATTCTTCAAAGTCACCTAGATGTCATGCCAAGGTAATCCCAAGGTCGAATTCAGAAGAATTGTATAGAATTTTTAGGTTTATTCAATGAATTTTTCCCTACTTGACCTTCAAATGACGAACCTGACGTGATGCAGGCTACCAGCCCTAGGATTTGCATAGGAATATAGAGGTTTGGTTCAATATCCAGAAACTTTTTTTTTTGTAAACCAGTGTTGAAACTTTCTTGCGGTCGTAGCAGATTTACTATAAATTTCGATCTGCTTTGATTTGCTTTCGAAAATAATAAAGTGCGCTTATTGCGGTATCTAAACCCGAAAAAATTCAATAAGTTTTTCTTCCATTTTTTTAAATTGTAGTGACACATTTACACACTTTTGATGAAGAGCATGATACAATGATCGTAACGAACATTTCATAATATAGAGATGTAACTCAATATTTTGGTTTTTGGAGATTTCATTATGATTTGAATAAGCTTAATAAGCAGTATATTTTCAGTCTAACAGATAACCAAACTTCCCAAATATGGCGAAATGATAAAACTTTGATTGCGTTTTCCCATAAAACTTAAATTTTGAAATACTTCGTTATACATATTATTAAACGTGCGATTAGATATTGTATGATATAAATAAGTAAGATCAAAAAGAATTAACAAACTATATACATATGTACGTCTGTATATTTTTAATAGGTATTGTTTATTGGAAACATTCTAGGTTAGGTTAGGTTATGCTGGCTGACCATAAGAGGTCTCACATAGACGAATATAACGTCCATTTCGTTGCCAGATACGTTTACGACCTATGAATAAATGCTTTCACACAATGTTAAAGAACATTGTCGTTCCTTTAGCGACTTTTAATAAACACTCTCGATTGCTGCTTGTCGATTGCTGCTTGTAGGCTCTTCAGCTGTACCTTGCCAAGTATCGCGAGTCTGCCAGCTGAAGGCTGGACACGCGAAATTATATGCTTCACGGTTTCCCCGTGATATTTACATTTCCTACCATTTTTTGTCGTCTATTATGGTCAGTGTTGCCGTTGTGCGACTAAAGGGGTAATTTGATCCTTTTTAAGCGCCAATATCCTTTGACCCGACTTTTTGAAAATTTTGATATTTTGACCTTTTTCCAAAATTATGTGCGACTTTTGCCCCCTTTCAGAGATTTTTTTAGGAACTGTTAACAGAACCATGCTATTAAAAAATATTTCCTCCTAAAACTACTAAAAGATGCATCACTTAAAACGTTTAAAGGAAATGCAACTCTTCTCCTAGCAGCAACTAGATTTGTGTGTATATTTGCAACGCTGTTTTATGTAATGACCCCTTTTATGCGACTTTCTGAAAGTTATCAACGGCAACACTGATTATGGTCTGATTATTTCAACTCAACGTAACTTACAGGCTCTCACTTAGCCATTCATATTTCCTCCTAAAACTACTAAAAAATGCATCACTTAAAACGTTTAAAGGAAATGCAACTCTTCTCCTAGCAGCAACTAGATTTGTGTGTATATTTGCAACCCTGTTTTATGTAATGACCCCTTTTATGCGACTTTCTGAAAGTTATCAACGGCAGCACTGATTATGGTCTGATTATTTCAACTCAACGTAACTTACAGGCTCTCACTTAGCCATTCTCTTAAATGGATGTTACTTATAATTGAACAGCCACTATTAGCGAACAATGCCCTCTTAGCAGTCTTATCAGGAGCCTCAAGTATGTTCTTCTTGTTGATATTAGGAAATCAGTAAATTGCGTATCGTATGAATTACAAATATTTTTTCTTAGGAAGATATGCCTTATAAGTACGGTGACCATAATTATAGCAGCCAAATACGGGACTAAAAATAATTTCGCTAATATTTTACCACAAGGAAACCTTTATCAATGATTCTAGATTTATTATTGGCATATTTTTTCCGATATTTTGTGAAAGCAGCCCATAACATCACACAGAATATTTTTCCATAACTTTGTACTTTGTGTTCCGGATGTTAACCCCGCAAAATTTTTTTCAAACATTCCTAGGCAGCAAACATGGTGAAAATATCTGATTACTTTTGAAACACGAGTGGTATTCAACGGATTATTCTCAGACCCGGATTTCGACCAAGCGCAATGTATGTAGTGAATAGAATCCGGAACGGGCTAAATGTAAATCGTAGCCTTCCATCTTTGAGAACTTCTTTACTCTTACAACATTCTCCCAGTAGTCATCTTATTTATCCATTCGTCCTGAAATATACTAGCCAGAAATGCGATTGTTTTATAAAAAAGAGAACCATTTTGAAATACGAGTATTTTCAATCTCTAGAAAATAATTTATGCAACCTCACTTACGCGGTTTTTATTTTGTTGATACGCGGTTTTGTACTTTAAACGACGATATTTTAAATGGCTATTGCATTAACTGGATTGAGAACCAGTTCTTCAGGCATAACAGGAGTTATGGCTTGTGGTTCAACAATTCAACCAGAAACTGACATACATATGTATGTAGACGCGTCCTTGGTTACTATGCCAGACAGCTCCGCATAGCTTTGTGAATTCATTTCCATAGCGCGCTTTTACTCTACTCCAAATGAAATAGAGTGCAGTATTTTCTGCAAAATATTTAAAATCAAACAATTTTACTATAAATAAGCACTTGATGAGTGTTTTTTAATTCCTTTCCGCAAGGGTTGCAGTATGTCGATTTTTTGTTTTTCGTAACGTAGCTACGAATTACGAATTACGAAAATTCGAGTTCTAGAATAAGGGTGTTTACTCATTCAAATGAGTTTTACTTAGGAGTTGATTACCAAATAAAACATCGACTTTTTAGACCACGGGCATTTTTTTTTAATTTTGGAGCTTAACGAAATAATAAACCAAAAAAGTTGTTAGAAACATTCCAAACCATAGTACATGTCCTAAGCAAATTACATTGGATCGGTTACATACAAAACTCAAAATAATTATAGTCAGCGGGAATTTTTCACAGTGCATAAGAATATTTAATAATTCTTTACTGATTGTGAAATACATATGTACTTATGCACATATGTATATAATTGAAATCTCTTTGCAATATCTATAATTCTTATCAAAATGGTAAGTAAACATGAGAACACATAGAAATATGCAATCGTATGGAAAGGTTATGTACATATATATTTTGTTAGTGCACAATGCTTGTTTACCATCAACATTGATTATCTTGGATTTGTTGTTATTTTGTGTACCAATAAATAAAATTTTTTTACGAATTATAAAACGTCTTCTTTTGCATTCATTTATTTTTTCATTTTTATACTCACTTTATTAAGATTGTATTCAAAATTGAAAGTAAAAAGTGTAGGCATATCGTCACAACTGCTTCCTCCAAGCGTGTATGCAATTTTGTACGAGGAATCAGAAAATTCGTTCGATCGCGTTCAGTGAGACGGGAAGTTTGGCGGGTACACTACTTGCGCGGGAGATTTCACTTCACATACATAGTATGATTTAATTAAAACAAATAAATCAAAACAATTGAAGGAAACATCGACATTTTCAAATATGAAGTCTAAACAATAGTGAGAAAGCAGTGAAGAGATTACCCATACATATTTAAATAAAATAATTTTAAAATATCACAAGATTCTTGCTATGAGAATTCAATTATAATAATTATAGCTAATAGTTGTAATTGTCGGCAGTATTATCTTATTAATACTTAGTCATGCTCTAATGAAGCAACAAGTACGAATCAAGTGTAATTTTTCAACAGCTTACATCGAGTGTCTTTTTTTCGTGTTATGAAGTTGTGCGTTTTGGTAATATGATAATATTGCAAAGGTCAAAATTAAAGGTCCAATATGCATAGATATAGTGACTCAAACAAGTGACCACCTTTTTGTTTTTTAATAGTTACAATGTTTTTCAAATTAAATTTGTTTCGTTATTTTCATCAAAATTGCAAACTATTTATTCCGAATCAATATGGAGTTTAATATCCCGTACAATTTTAGTAGAACGAAATGCAAGTTTAAAGCAGCTGAAAAATCGCGTTGTTTTTAATAATTTTTTATTGCTGACGGATTTTTCCATTTTTTTCCATATAAGCCTGAATTTCTTATAAAAACAAATGCTAGACACCGTTAGCAACAAAATTAATAAAAAAATCAACGCCAGTTTTTATAAATTGCACCGCAAAAAGCCGTCGCAAAAAAACAATAATATTCAAAATCAACGCGACTTTTTAGCCGGCTAAAACTTGCACTTCATAAAACTAAAATTGTACGCGCTTTAAACAAAAACTTTAAAGATTCAGATTAAAAAGTTTTAAATTTTGGTGAATTTCCCTAAATTTTGTATAAAGTTTGAAACTATTTATGTGGTTTTGGTTTAAGCTTGGACAATATTTTTATAGAAAAATTACAAAAAAATTTCACTTGAAAAACAATGTGAATATTAAAAAAGGATCAGTCCAGCGCCTTCGTCTTAACCTGCTGGCAGTGTCGGAGCCACAGCCGCTAAACTTAAACGTAGAATACGTGATATCATTAAGATCACACTCAAGTTAAAATCGGTACATGAAATATTCGTTTTGGTTGTATTGAATTAAATTTAATAAATCAATATGAATTGCAAAATATTAATAATTACACTGTACAGCACTCGGCTAGGTATTGGACCAAACCAACTTTTCTTAAGAGATTGAGTCATAAATAAAACAGTAACTTCTCCGTTTTTCGAAACTAGCCTCCGAAATCGAGATATGGGCCTTCGAAGTTCGAATTTTGGCCTTTGGTAAAAAATTATTTTTAATTATTGCATGTAAAAAGCAAAAAAAAAGGAAAAACACAGACGTGCTCCGCTGTTTGCTCTTATTTATATGGTATATAACATTTTTTATGAAAACTTATATTACAGGTGCTATAACGGGTCAAAGCTCAGTTCTTCGAAAAATTAAAAACTTAATATTTCAGAAAATTTGGAACTGATTTATAAAATATATCGTTGTAAAGGCGATTTAACCCCCTTTCTTGTGATATGAAAATTTGTATACTTCGTAGATAAAAATTGGTGAAAAAACACATTTACAGGAAAAAGTTCCTTTTTTTGTATAAAAAAATATTAAAAAAGAATAATAACCGAATCTTTAAAAAATTCGTATCGTTGTAAAGCCGATTAAACCCTCTTTCTTCTGATATGCATATTTGTATACTCCGTGAATAAAAATTTGAGAAAAAACACTTAAAAGGAAGAAATAACTTTTTTTACAAAAAAAATATTTTAAACAAAAAAATTACTCATAAATTTTAAAAAAATTGGCATCGTTGTTATGACGATTAAACCCCTTTTCATCTAATAAACATTTGAGAAAAACACTAAATGGCAAAAATACCAATTTTTTTTTTATAAAAAAAAACTTTACAAAATAATTACTAATTAGTAATACAATTGAATACCATATTTAACGAAAACAAATAATTAATAATGTTTTAGCGTTAATTCGTTCTTGTTTACCCACAGCCCTGTTAAAAATAAAGCAAAAGTGTATGTAACATATGTCTAAGGCATATATACATAAATATAAAAACACCATGGTTTTTGATTTTTTACATAACAGGTTATATATCAATTATATAAATAGGCAATCATGTTTCCTTTACACCCTTTTTACGGCTAAACTATACTTCTAAGGTATAAACAATTATATATCATTAGAAAGGTATTTTGATGCTGATGTGTAGGCAATTTTTAAAATTTCAAATTAGTTTAAAAAAGAGCGAAAAAATCCCCTGCAGTGAAAAGCTAAACCAGTATGGACAAATTCCAGTTCATGAACTATTATTTAAGGATAAAAATCATACCAGTTCGTTATGAACCATAATTATACCAGTATGCGCTAAAGCGACGGCCTACCATTTCGGCGATTTCGAACAACTTATGCGATCAGCAACATCTGTCTTTGAATAGGCATAACCAAAACTAAAACCTGGTTAATTGCTTCCATCACAAATGTCGGCTGTGGCGTCGAGTGAAGACTACCGATTCTGGTTCTGAGATCTCAGGTTCGAGTGCGCGTGGAGGTTGTTAAAGAAAAGTAAGTAAATTAATTTAAATAATTATTTCAATTAAAATTAAAATTTCAATTTAAATATAAATTAAAAATTGCACATAAATTTGATTTGATTTGGAAAAAAACTATAAAAAATGAAAATAAATAATTTTTTGTTCTTTTTAAAACACTAAATTTAAAAATTACACAAGAGATATAAATAAAAAAATAAAAATAAAAAAAGATTCGCTCACTGAGATTCGAACTCGGATCTCTTGATTTGCACNTAATTTGATTTGGAAAAAAACTATAAAAAATGAAAATAAATAATTTTTTGTTCTTTTTAAAACACTAAATTTAAAAATTACACAAGAGATATAAATAAAAAAATAAAAATTAAAAAAGATTCGCTCACTGAGATTCGAACTCGGATCTCTTGATTTGCACCGCCGCGAGCAAAATGACATACTTATGCTTTTCACGGGGGATGAATAGGCAGTCTATCCCAAATGGTATGATGCTACTAGTATTTCTACTGGTAGCGTGCTGATGCAGGAGCGGACAATTGACATCTCCCATGACACCGCCATGTTAAAAATATTTACCAATCGCTAACATCGAAAAAGGATACAACGTGAACTAGTTGGGCTGAAACGCAAACTGGTAGCATTCTGGTTCACAACTGGTAGCTTTCCCTGCAGGGAAGTTGCTAAGTCCACTTTTTATGAAAACTCATATTTTGATATAGGAGGATAGAGAAATTGAATACGCATCGTTTCGAAAATTATAAAGGTACTTGTTTTATTTTTTCCTCTTCATAAGCAATAAAAGGAAAATTTGCTAAGTCCAAAAGAAGCACCACAAATCCGATAAGGCCAAAATAATACGACATCTTTTAATAAATATCGAATCCTTCTGATTCTTATGGAGTTTTGCTTTGCTTTAAAGGCGCAAAATGTTTGATTCAAAGTCTTGCGAAATAGTTAAAGAAAATGGCTATAGGAAGATTTCTCTCCTGTAAAATTTTTAAAATGGGACTTAGCAACTTTTCTTTCTAAGCTAGCGATATATATAAATAGAGGCGGTAACCTTCGTTCGCTTCTGTTTAAAAGCTATTTCAGTCCTCTCCATATGATACCAAATTTATTAAATTTTGATAAGCTGTTTGTTTATTATCCGGAAAGGACTTTTTTTCGGAATAAAAAATATTAGGCCAAGTTTAACTCGTAAAAAAATAACTGTTACTTTTGGTTTTTGGAATATTGTGCAAGTGCACTGATAAAACGTATATCTGGCCAGTCACAGAACAAAGGATTAAAAATGAATTACAAAAACTTAAAACGAAAAACGCTTTTGACGTTACAAGTTCTCTAAATTCAGAAACAACCAAAAGAATGAGAATGAAGAATTCTTTGGAAAACAACGGTGTTAAAACAACCATCTTGCCATGATGCTAGATTGTGAAGACGAAGAATTTTCCAATTTTTAAATTCAAGTATTAAAAAAAAACATTATTAAAAATTACTAACATTTCCATTTTTTATTTGACTAAATCAACTAACTACCTAAATTATTTCTTAAAAATACTTGGCATGCACATTCGCATCCGCGGATGATAGCTTTTACACATCCGCATCCGCATTCGCATCCGCGGATGTTTAAAATTCCACATTCGCAACATCCCTAGTACATACATACATATGTACGTAGACTGCTGAAAGAAAAACATATCCATACTAACCGCGCGGTATGATTTTGTATGGAAAATCATATATGCCCATATATTTAAATAAAATAAACATACTTAGAAAATATGAACCAATACTTCCAATATACCAAACGAAAGGAATAAACTTAAATTTTTGATTAAAGAAAACAAAAACAAAATCATTCGAGCAGTTTTCGAGAATTTTGGTAATAAAGAATGTTCAATATTTGTTGAATTTATACGATAATATTTTCATTGCTCCAGAGAACCTATATCCCGAAAATGAAAGTTATATCTGTAAATCATAAATTGCCAGAGAACTTTGAAGACTCAAACTTGACCCAAAAATAGGCCAATATTCACCGTTGTTTCTACGACAGAAACCGAATTGGTTGCTAACAAAAATTAACCTTTAGATAGGTTTGGAATTTTATCTTTGAAACGCCACACTTTCCTTTAAAATCGCTTCATTGTTTCTCGAGCAATAAGCACTTTCGTGAAGCTCTAAAAATTACAACTATAACAATTGAGCATGGTCTCAATATCGAAACGTAAGACGTATTCTACGTCAAAAATCAACACGTGGCCACTTGTTTAAGTCGCTGTATATCGTCACTGCACACGAATAAAGGCGCGCTAGTGTTTTGCCGGCGAAGGAAGACGTGTAAAAAAAAAATCTTACGAAAAAAGACGCTTAAGGAAAACTTCGGTGAAACTTAGTTGAAGGCGAAGAAAGATGCGTAAACATAGATTTATACCTGGCCAAGGACTGTCCCTTCAGCATCATTACCTAAAAACTCTTTGGGGAATTTACATACTGTTACACCCGCAAATATAGTCGACCGCGAAAATAAGTCTTTCTAACGCCGTCAAAAATTTTAACGCGTCTTTCTTCGCCGTCAACTATGTTAAGAGTCTTTCTTCGCTGAAGCTTTTTTATGCGTCTTTTTTCGCGGTCACCTGTTGAGCTCGCACCTTAATTCGTGTCTAGTGACGATATATACTACATCAGGGTTGGGTACGCTGCACTAAATTTTTAATGCCATTTAAAGCCAAAGAGTAGAACCCTCAATAGGGATTTCCAGCAGAAATGTTCAACGCCTAGTTATACGTAAAGAGAATCGATGCTCAAATAATTAAAAAGCTGTAGGTCTAACCTTTAATTAGGTAATAATTACTTGCATAACTATCGAATATTATTTGCCAAAGATCAGTTGAAAAAACTGGATGCATCGTTAGTTTTTTCTACTTTTTCTTAGAATGGAACAACAAAACGGATTTGATAGCTTATGGGACCGACAACGGCGAGTACTTAATTGTGACTGCCTGCAACTAGGAAAAGTCGGAATCAGCAAATAAGAAAACTAATTACAAGCTTTGAAGAAGCGACCCGGGAACTAAGCAGCTCGGAGAAACCCTCATCATCCTTGATTCCAATAATTAAAACGCTTATAAAAAACGGAGTGCCTTTTAAACAAAATAAGAAGATTCTGATCCGATTCGGCTGGTAGGCACGACTTTGAAAACAGAATTTTGTTCGAAAATTTCATTTCATTTATTTGCCATATCCACCTATTTAGAACCTCGCTATGAGCACACGTTTTTCAACAGCCCTGGTACACCAGTGAGTCAGTGACGTCAGTAATAAACTTTTTCGTTACGCAGCAAAACATTTCATTTTAACGTACATACATATTCAGACGTATGTATGTACATATGTACATATTTATGTAGATATTTACTTAACATTTTCTCATCAGCATGCGAAATGTATGTAAATTAAATTGCAATTCAGAGTATGTACTTAAGTAACTAGTTGCATTTAAGCAGATGGGGAATTTTGACATTCTGTATTTTTTCAATGAGTCATTTTATAGCTATACAAAAGTATGTACATAAACATATACATATGTACATATTAGGTATTACATATGTATGTAAATATATTGATACGTAATTACGTATGCGTTAGTTTTAGTTGAAGTAAAATAATTTGGTCACAACCCACCATGCAAAACATGAGAAATAGGCAACAATCGTCAATGGCAACAAATGCCGACTCACCGATTTTTTGCCATGGTGACAAATCGCCAAATTCATTTCTTTAATGTCAATTTTGGAATAAACAGGTTATCAAAAATTTCCAAACTTAAAAATTTCACGATGCTGGTTTTGGCGACCTTTTTATTACTTAAGCCGGCACAACTAACAAATTAAAAATTTCACGTCAACAGTATTGTCCAAACAGTATTATCTAATTTATACCATAGTCAGGATTTAAAAAATAGGAAGCCCCATAGCGAAAGAAAGAATCCAATCCATTTCTAAGTTCCATTTTTGTATACAAAAAATAAATGAAGTGTTAAAAACAAAAAAAAATACTCCAAATGTCGCCGGAAACGATCGAATCGAAGATTTTCTCGAAATACTCGATTTTAGAGAACCGATTCTAAATTTTCAGAATCGATTGAGAATCGATTCAGAGATTTCGGATCCTTTTATTTTTCATACATCTTTAGATACGCGTCAGTTGTTAGACTTGTGAAATTGCTGGCATGACTAATTAATGTTAATCCTTCTTCAGTGTTTGGAATTTACCTCTTCCTATAATGTTTTGGGTCATTTTGACCCAATAATAAAAATTAGTAAATTTTAAGAAAAAAAAAGATTTTATTCAGTTAATATTTTATTTATCATAGGCATACACTTTATCGGCAAGTGTTTTATTCTTACCGGTTCAAAGTTGCCCTTAAATACTAAGTAATAATCTGGGTCAAAATGACCCAGAAATACTGTAGGTGTATGGAAAAAGTATGTTGCCTTCTAGCTAGCTTCAGCTGGGTTTTTGCAAAACCATAGCTGATTACGCTTTTAACGAATAAACAACGTCGCAGCTTATTTGAAATTGCCTACCTCCGTAATTAAAGATTTGTTCATGAAAATTGGGTCATTTTGGCCCAAACATTGCAGAAGGGTTAAGTAAGACTAATTGACGCATATTCATAGATATGGTAGAAATTAATTTATGGAAAGAACAATTATACGGAGGGGATTCAAATTTATTTATTTTTCATATCAATCAGTACCGTGAATATGTGTCAATTACACATTTTATAGCAAATGAAGCAGTTTTTTCACAAATTTATTGTTAAAATTTAATATTAAAACTCTTAATATAATAACATTAATAGGTTCATTATATTTAATAGCATTACTAGCTATGATTGATGGCCGTTTTTATAGAACTGAAAGAAAGATTGATATAAAGAATCGATTAGAGTCAAACAATTCGAACCTCGCCGTCGATTACCCGATTCCAAGAATCGATAAGATTCGAGAATCGAGAATCGATTATTTTTCAAAAGTTTCCATCTCTAGGCGAGTTGCCTTCGGCTGACCTTTAGAGCGAGCAGGAATAAGATACGATGGCGATAAAATTTGTTTCCGAGGCGACACGTTTTCTTATTTCCGGCAACAAAAATTGTTTGGTGGGAATTTTACACTTTAAATACATACAGTTAACTTACAGTTAAGTCGGCATTTTTTGCTCTCACCCCCTAAGCTTGTTCTATACCGAAAAAATATATCCCTATTTTTTTATTTTAAATTCAAAAAATATTTAGAGGTCGCTCAAAGCGATAGAGTTTTCCGATCGAAAAATATTTATTTTCAAGAATTCTATACCATTTCTACGAAACGTTTTTTTTTCATATAAAAATACATGGACAACTTTGAGCGCTTTGAGCGACCTCTAAATATTTTTTGATTTCAAAATAAAAATATAGAGGTAAAAGCGGTATGCAATGAAATTTTTTAACAGATATTTTTTCTGTTTTTGCATCAGGGAATGCATTTCCACGGTAACAAAAACCAAAAAATCCATTTAAAATAATTATTTTAAGTTCATTGAACGCTGTTCTTAAGTCAAAAGAATAAAAATCCCAAAAATTTTCTTCTCTTTTAAGGTCAAGGTAATTTTTCATTTAATCAGACGTTTAAAATTACTTTCAAAAGTTAAGTTTTTTGATGTTTTGTCTTTTTTACCTAAAAAAAGGTGGTAATAAACTTTTTAAAAACACTTTAAAATGAAATATCTTTTTTTTGATTCTTGCGACACAGGAAATGGATTCCTTGATGTACGAACAGCAAAAATATAGGTTTAAACCTTTTTAACAACTTCATTGCATACTGGTTACAGGCCAAAAAAGGAAAAAATGTAAACCATCTATTGTTGAAAGTAATTTTATAGGTCAAAATAATTATTCTACCAAACGAGACTATTTTTCTTGACTTCCCCATTTCAAAAGCTTTAAAGTACCGTTAAGTTTATTTCGCTATCTCTTCTTGTTTGATTTGGTCCCTTTATTCAAAAATAGAACACTGTGTGGCGTATACACGGCCCAACGTACAGAGTAACTCTATTATTCTTCGCGCTGAAAACATGAATGAAAAAAATAAGCAAAGGAGAAAAAAGTAGGTAACAAAGCGTAGATGACAAAAAAAAAAACAGACAAAAATAAAAAACTAAACTGTTTACCGTAGCCCAGCCCAGAAATTTCGTGTGGAAATTGAAGCTTTCTAAGAACTCACCATAAAAAATGCGTTACATTTTTACTATAAGAGATATACACCTGGAATTTTGTCAATTCATAAACGAAAGTACAATATGTATGCCTACGATAAAAATCAAATTGGACTTCCCAAACCCCCGAAATTCAGCATCTTAAGTGAATATCAACTCACGGTTGTAAGGTTAAACGAGAATAACTGCTTGTAAACTTTTCCAAGGTATTTTATCTGTTAAATACCGTTCATCATTAGACATATGGTTTTGCTAAGTTATGTTGTTTTATTTATTTTCAGTTCCTACGTTATTAACTTTTATTTTTCGGAGTTTAGGATTCGCCGAGGAGGATTAATTTACTACTTAAAAAATTTAATTTNTTCGGAGTTTAGGATTCGCCGAGGAGGATTAATTTACTACTTAAAAAATTAAATTTAATCCAGTTCATACGGAATAACTTCATAGCTAGAAGTACCGATGCGAGTAGGTATCGATACTTTAGATCCGATCTTTTTCGGGTATCGATACTTTCTTACGATACTACTTCCAAGTAAAGGTATCGATACCTGCATGATATCGTTTCATACCTACCTAGGACAATTGTAAGAAGTGCCGCCGCGAGCCTTTAGTTTTCCCATAGGAATTACACGTAAGAAAATTAGTCCTTTCCTTTTGAGGTCAATATAATTTTCTAGGGCCAATGCAAAAACACTCGAAACTATAAGAGTACATTGATTACATGCCATTTAAGTATTATGCAGACTCAGATTATTTAAATTCCTAAATTATCCTTGTCCTTTTTGGGTCAAATCTAGTATATACACTAGGGTGCCCATCGAAAATGTTTTTTTTTTTAATTCCAAGACCCTATCCCCTAATTTTATTCATTTTTATGAGAAATATTATTTACTATTTTTATAGATTTTTTAAAGGTCATTTAAAGGTCTCGACTTGTCGATTTAGGTCAGAAAATACGATTTTGTAGATTTATGAGTTTTGAATTACTATTTTTAATTCGATTTCAAAGGTCAAACATGATCTGGGAAGAGGATATATAGGCCTTTTAAATGGTATACATATGGCGACCATATTAACCAACGTAAAATAAAGGAAAATTTGTTCAAAATGATAAAAGTATAGTAATTTAAATCAAACATTTACTAGTACATTATATTATCTAATTGTACAAGTTTCAATTTTTTAAAGACGCTTGGATTATTATTTTGTTATGAAAGCTTATAAACCTAGTAAGAGACCAGTTGAGCACGAATTTTGAAAGTGCAGAAAAAGTAGCAATTTTGAAGAATATCGATTCTCCTGTTCCAGTTAATAAATGTTACATAATAAAACCTAATTGAAAGCGATTGTAGGTTTCCTCCGAAATTAAGAATAATTTCAGAAGAAAAATTTGAAATGTTATAAAAAAAATTTCACCAAAATTAAAAAAAAAAATTTGAGTTTTTAGAAAAATTTTGGGTATGCAGTTTTATAGATCATTAAATTGTAGTATAATAAATGCAAGTTGCAGGTAGCTAAGAGATTGCGTTGATTTTTAATCTTTTTTTTTCGATAACACTTCGAGCACACCTGCATGCGAAATGGGAAATAAATGCGTTTGTTTTAATTTTAAAAATCAACGGGAACTCTTAGACACTTGCACCTTGCTCTTATAAAATTTAATGATATATTAAACTGCATATACCAATTTTTAATAAAAACAAAAAGAAAATTATTTTGGTGAACATTTTTTATAACATTTCAAATTTTTGGGTGTTTTTTCATTTTGGAAGAACCAAACAATTGCTTTCAACTGGTTTTTATTATGTAAAATTTATTAACGGAAAAGTAGAATACATTTTCTTCAAAATTGCTACTTTTTCTGCACTTTGCACTAAAAAATTTTAAATAAAAAATTCACAAATAAGGCTCCACTGAACACTTGCAAGCTTTATAAGCTTTCATTCAAAAAATTAACCAAATGAGTGAAAAATTAAGTCTCCCGTGAATTATGAACACTAAATGCCAGTTTTGAAACTCAGCGTGCAACACGTACTGGGCCCAACTTTCCCCTTTCTTTTGAGAATTTTACTCAAAGTATGTATATTAATTTTTCTATCAGTATTAGCAATGATTCGTGATTTATAGATTGCACGAAGATTATCGATTAAATAGCAACCCTTAAAAAAGGTGCGAAAAAACCGGCGAAGGTTTTCATTCTATTTTATAAGGGACATTTTGAAAAATCCAGAACTGATTTAAAGGACAGATTAAGAAATAAAGGACAAAATGCGTCCTTTATTTTGAAAAAAATTATAAAGGACAGATAGCTAAAATAAAGGACTGTCCTTTGAAATAAAGGACGGATGGTCACCGTAGGTATATATAATAATCTATTGTCGGACTTGGCTTGTTGGGATCTTTTTTCGGGTAAATTGAGAAAATAATCATGTTTCTCTTATTTTTTTTTTTAATTTTGACCATCCATAATTTCCACAATTTCAAAATATGTAGTACTATCTAAAATTATTATTTTTTTAATAAACTGATGGCTCATTTATTGCAATCGCATAAAAATTGTCAAAGTTAGGCGACTTTTCTTAAACACGGCCTTGAATTTATATTGTTCATGTACCGGACGTTCAGATTTTTTGAGCAGTGTGACTGAGGAATCTGTATACATATATAATAAGCGAAGGGATTTTTTGTTCAGCATAAAAGATCTGTACCGTTCGCCTGATTTTCAAAAGAGATGTCAAATTAAACTGCTTGGTCTGTAGATGTGTAAAGTGGTTTTAGTTTTTCGAAAAGAGTTACCACCTGTTAAATAATTACACTCAAGTTATTTAATAATAAATACCCTCAGATCCGCACCATTCGTTCGATTATCAAAAGTGAGGTGTCAAATTAAAGGGCTAAGGTGCGGATGTTCAATAAGGTTTTACTTTTTGAAAAGAGTTGCCACCAGTTAAGAAATTAGGCTCAAATTATTTAAAAAGTTAATTAAATTGTTACAATATGGATATCAACCGAAATGGTTTTGAAAAAGCTTTATATATTAACAACGTGTAGAAGGTATGCCACAAAATGTAATTCAATTTTAATTAAAGGGTTTTGATAAGTGAATAAGATATCACTAGATGGGTGTCAGATAGGGATGTTAATTTTTCAGCTTTTCCGATCCCGGGATTTTCGGGACGCCGTTATCATAATTCCGGGATCCCGGGGTTAGTCCCGGGATTTAGATATTTATTACTTTTCAACAACTTAAATGGAAACAATGCTTCTATATTGTTTGAAAAGCTCTCCTACCATAAAATAAATAATTAATAAATGGCTTTGAAACCTACTTTTTATTTAAAGTGGCGTTTTTTTCCTCTGACGTCAAGATTTATTTTAAAGGACTTTGTAATTTTAAAGATATGATTAATTCCAAAAATTATTCAAAAAATTCAACGGAATGTAAAAAAAAATATGGGTTCCAAATGCAAGAGGAAATTTCTTTAGAATTAAAAAAAAAGATTAAAATTTTTTGGATTCACAGGGACGAATTTGTAATTTTTTAATCTGATAAAGTTAGAAGGACGAAATTCGAGGATGTTATCGAGTTTATATAAGTCCTTAACATAAAACTTTTTCAAAAACAAATATTGCAAAATTTCAAGGATAAAATTTTAAAAGGACATTTTCAATAGATATTTACCAGTCCCTCTGAACCAAAAACTTGAATCTGTTTAATTTCTACAGGATTTCCTCTTTAATTTGCAGCTTAAAGCTGTTGCAAAATTCGTACTTACAGATTCGTAATCAGCACAAAAAAGTCTAAAAAAAACAACTTTAAAATTTTAGGAAACCAATTTTTTTCCAATTTTTGTTGGCCTGTGTAATATTTGCATTGGCAAAAGTTACCATAGACAAAAAGCGCCCGACTGATTTTGCTCTTTTTTTGGAAAATGTTCTATGAGGTCCCCCGAAATAGTAGCAACAGGAATCGGCGAAGGGAAGTAACTTGAGGATTGAAATTGTTTTCAGGTTGCCGTGATAAGTGGGCGGTACCTAAAATTTCTTGAAAAGCTACTTTTTTGCTAAAGAGCGATTGTATATATCAATTTTGAATAAATATTAATAAATATTGATAAATTCCTTACATACTCACATATAAATTCATGGCCATATTTAAGAAAAGTCGCCTAAATTGCAATAAATGAGGTCTCATTTTATTTGAAAATAGATTTAATTTTAGATAGTACTACATATTTTGAAATTGTAGAAATTATCGATGGTCAAAATTTAAAAATTAAGAGAAAAATGGTTCTTTTTTTTAATTTACCCGATAAAAAATCCCAACAAGCCTAGATTATTATATGTATACCATTTTAATGGCCTATATATCCTCTTCCCAGATCATATTTAGTTGGACAGCTGCCCCCTGCCCCCCTTACAACTTTATAACGAAGGAGAAAATTTCAAAAATCAATAAATAAAAAATACAACATTTTATGCGTAATCAAATTCGTAATTATGCTCTCAATTTCGACAAAAGCCTGCGTTTTTAATCATGAATCCAATGAAGTAAGGACAGCGTTAAGCATTGAATTGGTACAGAATTGAAGGAAACACCCATTTGAGTTTCTCTTACCATTCTGTGACGAACAGGATGGAAAACCCAACGAGAAAACCATTTCCTCTTCCGTTAAATCTTGTTGTGAATGACTTAAACGAGGTTCCAGAAATAAGAAATACTAGGAGCGTTCCTTATCTCCCAGAAATAGTCAGAAAAAGTCCGAAGTAGTCAGATTTAGTCCAAAAAGCGTTCCTTAACTCGGAAATGACAGCAAAAATGAGAGAGCAACAGTCAGTGAGAGTGACTCTCATCAGTCCGAAGTAGTCAGATTTAGTCAGAAGAATTTTTTCTGGCAAAATCCTGAAAAGTGTCAAACTCAACTGAATTTAAATTAACGGAAATTAAAGAATACGCAAAAAGTGAGAATAATCTAAAAAGTAAAAGAAATGAATTGAAATTGGAAGGAGGCAAAAAATAATTGATATAGCAAGTGTTTATTGTGCTTGTGCTTGTGTGAATGTGTTTTGTACATACATTTCTGTTCTTATTTGACGTTAGTTTTGTTGTTGCCATTCTTTGGACTAAAAATTTGGTTTTTTGCGTTCCTTTACTTTTCCTGTTATTCTCTTTTAGTGAGCGCATTTTGTGTACGCTCTGGCATTTTGACACTTTTCAGATTTTAGTCCAAAAAGATAAGGAATGAACCTAATATTTCTACCCTAAAAGATGTAACAAACTTTTTTTCGCGAATCGACGACACGCAAGAATTAAGATCCTAATTTACCGCGTTTGTGTGAAACAAGATGGTCGGAAAAATATAAGGCTATCAGGAAATTGTCCTGAAGTTGTGGAAGCTTTAGAATAGTTGTCAATTCAGGGAAACTTTTCCACAAGAAAGCCTGCGTGGCAATTGTGTGCTGCTATAACTAGGCCGATGTTCATCATTGCTTTAATGATAATTTCTAAATATTCAACGTTGCTGGAACCTACAGCAAACAATTTGCAAATGAAGACATTAACTAGACCTCATCGCCGTTGGTCAGCATATTGAAAATATTTTAGAGGTGGTTAAGAATGATCGCAAGAATGCAGAAGGAGTCACTACGGAGTTAATTAAAAAATCCCGTATGATTACAGCCGATATAGGAGTTGGCGACGGTCTATAATAAAACCGTATCTGGATTCACTAACAGCCTCTTTACAACAACGCTTTTCCAATGAAAATACTCCAGGTTTTTTTACTGTCTAGATTGCACCCATTGTATTCGACTAAAGCTCTACTCAGAATTGCAGCGGGCGACGGTAAAGCGGTCGATGGTTAACCGCTGTCAAAATTAAAACTCACAAAGGCATGTGGAGTGGTCCATAATTGCGGCGGCAGCGTTTTTACCACCGACGTTTTTCGGTCCGAAGAAGAGAAGAGGGATGTTGAAGTTGTAGATCTATTTAAAGGGAAAAAACGAATTTCTACAAGCGATAAATAAGTGTATTTCCATTTTGAACGCCTTTCCATGCACAACAGTGACTATTGAGCGATCGTTTAGTACACTTCGTAGAGTCAAAACCTGGCTCAGAAGCACAACAGGAGAGGAAAGCTTTCTGGACTATGCCTTATGATCGACCATAGAAAACTCGCTACCGAAAACCGCGAGATGATTCAGAAGGAAACAATCGAAAAATTTGTTGAAAATCCGAGACGTTTGCTGTTAGCATAAAAATGATAACATAAAAATATATCAAAAAAATTAAGTATATTTTGTAAATTGGAAATTGAGTTAGCTTCATACGCACGCCGTTCAATTTCGGTTGGTCCCGTACAAGCTGTATGTGCACGAGAAATTTTTGACAGTAAATTGGCGGCGTGCGTGAATATTAGGTAAGCCTGTAAGGCAGCCGAATGTTAGCAAATAAAGAGAGAAAGCTGTTTTATTACTTCACCTGTTTATTGCGCCATGGTCTAATGAATGTACATTACCAGAAAATAATTACAGGTATTCGCGAACCGGTGCATACTGTCAAACAACGAGAAAAATTGCTAATCATGTTATTTATGATATCTATGCACCATGCTAGACAGTTTGCACCGGATCGTGAATACCCTTATTGCTTTTTCTTGCTTACAAGAAAAGGCTATGGCGCATTCTAACAAAACCGGTTGGACATTTTAACTCGTTTTTGCTCAATCTTGAAGTAATTTCTCTTGAAGCATTAATTCCAAAAATTTCAAAAGTTAACACTTGAAGACAGATATTAGTTTAATATGAAACTGATAATGTATACAACTTTATTATATAACTTATACACAAAATTGACATTTTTATATATTTACTGTGGTTTTCAAATAAACATATCGTTGGTTAAAGGCCAAAACCGCATATCATGGTTCTGGAAAGCCCCGTAACTGACATTTGTGCCAAAAAAGATATTTTGTCACCGGAAGCTCTTGCCACTAAGCCCTTATCTATTCATACTAAAATATCGATACTTAGAGACAAGAAAAAGATAACTAGGGATAAAAGAGAGAAATAAGACAAGTTTTATTATCTCCTATAAAATTAAGACAAGCTCACATACGAGGTTTTGCATTTTCTTGATACGCGTTTTTGTACTTTAAATTACGATATGTACATATGTATATCTATACATATTATATATTTTTAAGCAAAACTACAACCGACTTCAATTCTCATATAAACATTTAGGAGTACCATTGATTTTTCATGATGCAATGACCGGATCTTAATCAAATTAGCATGGGACCACCTGTGAGACACTACCTTTTCGATAGCATTGAAATCGGTTACCAAAGTTATGCGGTAGGTAACATACACACAAAAAAAATATATACAGTATATTTTGCTTAGCTGCCCATCCTTCTTTGCACGAAAAACTTGTGCACTTAACCGAAAAAGCACTTAAGCGAATTTTCTTACTACTTCAATGAGGAAAGTATCCGAACCCCTATGTAACCAAATAATGGAACAGCACTTACCACGTAGAAAACGTGAATTGTTGGTGAAAATGTCGGGCCCAAATGTTTCAATAAAAAATTAATTTTGGGCGGGACGAAGTTCACCGCGTATGCTAGTACGTTTTATATTAACAAGTTTAGTAATATACCCTAAGCCTAAGAGATAATTTTTCTTTGAGAACGCAACTGTATTTCATTGTACATATGTATATTGTTACATATTTGAAATCAAATGTCTATGCTAGCATGTTCACAACAATCTATGCAATATTTTAATTCACATACATACAATTGTATTTAGTGTTATACAAATATATTTAGTATTAGTAAATTTTAAGGCAATTTCTGCATACATATGTATCTGTGATTAGATTTGAATTTATTACGCTAAGAATTCTCTGAGGCAAAAACTCCATAAAAGCCTGATATCAGGAAAAATTAAGTGTTTTTGGTTTCATATGTATAACTTTTGTTCTGTTTCTACGTAAATACACGCATACATATGTATGTAACTGCTAATTGGGTTCAAAACAATGCAATATTAAATAAGTTTATTTATTTATAATTTAGGTTTCAAACTAACAACTATCAGAGGGCAATAATACGAGTGCAAATAGCAAGAGTCTGAGAATACAGGTAAATAAGTACTCCGTGCAAATACTATAACGTATGTATTAATACTACATACTTGAATACGAACTAAACGGACTATCTAACTTACTCAATATTTTAGTTGAAAAGTTGAGAAGCGACGGAGCAGACACATGGCTATCGGACTATGTACATATACCAATAAAAAAAGATTACAGAAAAGTTTCAAATTTTTCGGATGAATACTTGAAGAATCGAGGCGAAGACGATTAAAATCTGAGATAGTCTACGACAGGGTACATACTACCGACAGATGAAACTGGATATGCAGATAGTAAATAATCGGCAACGCGTATGGATGGCGTTATTGAGCTGTAGATTTTTACCGACAATTTACTAAAGTTACGCGCATATTTCCCCCTCTGCTAAATATTTATAAAGTGTAGCAAAAATGGTAAAAGTTAACAAACGACTATTGCCAATAAAGGCGCATTTCTTCTTCTTTATGGCGGGTAAGCTTTATGCGGCTATATTATTTTAACGTTCGTTAATTTGAATTCAAATTTCTTCAATTGTTGCTGTCAGCGATGGGACCTATTCTACCACAGCTATCGGTTTATGGAAAACAGTTGGGCATTACACCGGATATTATGGGTTATATTACTTCAGTCCTACCTATAATGTATGTCATAGCGAAACCGATTGTGGGCTATATTGCTGACTATTTTTCGGTAACTTTTTGTGATTAAAATTAAAATATTCACAAAACGGTTAAAGGAGTAAGCCCGCCAATTTTATTCATTTTAGCACTTCCGTAAATTTATTTTCGCTGTGCTAATCTTCTTGATGACGCTTTCTTATGCCGCCTTCTATTTTGTACCAACATCAAATTCGCATGCAATCGCTTTGGATGTAACTGATATTTGGAATGTCAGTTTAGTAGCTTCAAATCTAACCGACTGTGATCCAGAGGTATGTATGATTGTGCAGACATTTGAATTGATTAAATATATTAGGGATTCTGTTGTGGATCAGGTTGAATTTTTCTTAACGTCGCTCAATTCACAAAATGTCAAGGGATAACTTTTTTTTTGTGGAAATTAAAGAGGGCTTCAAAATCGTACTATTTGAACCAAAAATCTTAAGTATGGCGTAACGGAGACTAACTCTTGCGTCCAAAAAATTTGTTTAACCCTTTCACGATCTATACTGCAAACATAAAATATGTATTAACTGTATATTTAGCTTTGTCGATATATCGTCCCCCTTATGCCAGAAGCATGCATGGGCAAATTTACCAATTTTGAATTATTGGGTTGACTTGATTAACCTTTGGATGTTCTATGTTATACCAAAACCTAGAATACACTGCGTACACGGAAACCACATATTTTACAATGAAAATTACTTGAATGTAGAATTAAGTCTCATAAAAAAAAATGTCAAACTCCATTTCCTCACATTTTCATTTCATGTTTCTGACATAAGGGGACGATATGATATTTTGCTGCTCCGTAAAAGATAGAATAAGAGCCGGTTGTTCAATGTCTGGTTAACACAAATGCAACGACTGCTTTATCATTCACATGTTATATGCATGATGTCGAAATCGTCGATAATGATGTTTAACCGGCAAGTAGTGATAACCAGACATTGAACAACTCGCCCTAAGTGGTTCCTTGAAATGTGTACATACATACATAATTATGTGCAAAATTATATATACATATATATATTTTTTTAATATTTAGAGTTCTTCCTGTTAACGGTGCGCATTGAATTTTAAATACGTTCTCTTACATTTAAAAGAAACCAACTGCGTAATAATAAGGGAAAACAATTAAATAAGCATGTTTAGACGTTTTTTGTAAGATTTGCAGCCCGGTTCTGTGCCTTGATAAATAGAGAATGTTTTCATTTTTATTTGGTCGCGTAAAATTATTTTTTGATCGGGCTTCAGAGTTTGGTGGCTGTATATACAAAGCAGGGGCGAACGCAGGCAGAGGTTTTGGGGGTTCAAACCCCCCTCGAAATGCCTACGGAAAATTGAAAGAAAATTTTATTTTGATTTAGTTGTGTTAACCAAGACAGTACCGTTTTTATTTTCGTAAAACTTTGTATGAATTTTCAACTCATTGCGAAAAACTGAAGATAGAGAACAAAGTGAATGAATGCAAGGGTGCAAGGGAAGAATAAATATCAAAATCTGAAATTGTTGCAACTATTTGTATTTATTAGTGTGAAAGTAGTATTTCCCATGCGTAAAATTTATATATACCATAGCTGTGGCCCTATAGGTTCTAAATATGACAGTTTTTATCTGCACAATTCTGTACAACATTTTAAATTAAAAACAAATTGCAAAAATAGCATGCTGTGTAAAGTTTTGACCTTAAAACACGATTTTTCTGAGATCACCGAAAAGTCACCAAAAGGGATAAAACTTTTTATCAGATTTTCATTGAAGCTAGAAGAAAAGTGGGAAAAGCGGGGAGAATTCATTTTAATAACAATGAATGGATGGTGGAAGATTTAATCTTCTGTATCTCCATTTATAAAGAGCAATCCTCGAAATCTGTGGTATGTATGCAATCTCTCTTGTTTTTTATATATAATAACACTGTGCTCGGATCTTTAACTTTTTTATCTTGAGTACAGGTTTTGATAGTTCATCGTACTTAATTGGGGCCTTTTAAATTCAATGGTGTGCCCGTTTTGCTGGATTGGATCCCATTTCCAAGTTAATGGTAATTGAAAATTTTAAGTTGTTTTAAATAACTCCTTAAAGTTATATTTCTAAAATTTTGTACGTGACTTTTTTTTAATATTACTATTTCTGAAAATCACCGAAATCGGTTTACTATAGCTTATAGCTCCCATGCAACTGATTACTGATATATTTTTTAGTACCTCGTATATAAACCTTGGTGGCAACTCTTTTACTTTGAGGCCAATAGGGGCTAAACTTCACAGGAACCATCTCCAGACTACGCCAGAGTATTTCTGTTAATAACATCAAAATCATATTCATCAGCGGTTTCGGAGTCTTTGAAAACGTACACACATTTATGGGCGTACGCGGAGCATAATTTAGGGGGGCTGAGATTTTTTGTATGTAAATTTTATTAGAAATGTTAAAAGATAGTCATTAAACATTTATAATAATTTACCTCATTAATTTTTATCTTTTTAACCGACTTCAAAAAAAATAAGGAGGTTATCAATTCATTAATTATTTTTCTGTTGCCTCAGCGGAGGTCCCTTACTAGTTTGGTTTAGATCCGATCATTGGATCATGAAGAAATTAACGATACTTCTAAATTTTTCTATGCGAATGGAAGTCGGTTGTGTTTTTTGCTTAAAATATTAATTTTAATTGTAACAATTTAGTTGTACCGAGCCCTACAGAGGAATTTATATTGCATAAAATTTGTTATGAGCTTAATGAAGAGTTAAAATACAAATTTGTTAGTGCCTTAATTGCATGCAAATTTTAAAATACGACTTCGTCTTTACACCAAAACCGTAATTTTTTCATTACTTTTAACCGACTTCAAAAAAGGAGGAAGTCATCCATCCGTTGGAATATTTTTTTTTATGTACATATGTTATCGCATAACCGATTTCGATTATTCTTTTTTAAAGGAAAGGTGGTACCTCAGAGGTGGTCTCATCCTAATTTAGTTTAGATCCCATTATTGAATCATGAAGAAATGAACGGTAATCTTGAAGTTTTACATGAGAATTGAATTTGCTAAAAAAATTAGTTGTTTATTTAAACAATAGTATTCGAGTGTCTTCTACAAATCGATAAATTGTTTAAGTGAAGATTTCATTTTTGTTTTTCTACATAACCTCTGTGAACGCTAAGCATACCTAAACCTAAATTCAAGTAAAAACAAAGATAATTTTTTTTTATAAATGTCTAGCTCATTATACTCATAATACCGCGCGATAAGAAATTTTAAGCACATATGTATGTCAATATATTCGCGAAACCATGGGCGTTTTTAGTTTTTCACTTTGACGTCAGTAATTCAAAAATGATTTAAAAAATTCAGAGAAATGTGTTTAGCGAAGAAGTATGGGTATCAAATTAGCGCGGAAATCCTGTAGAATTTAAACAAATTCAGGTTTTTGGCGCGGAAGGACTGGTAAGTATTGAAAATGTACTTTTAAAATTGTATCCTTGAAATTTCGCAATATTTGTTTTTGACAAAGTTATATGTTAAGGACTGTAGTTAGCAATATATAAATTTATTAAAAAAACGTTTAATCTGTACATCCGTACAAATACAAGTTTAAAGGCAGTGTCACACGATTGGGAATTTGCTGAAATTTGGTGCTAATCGTATCCCAATTGTGTGAATACCCAAATTTTTCTTTATCCCAATCACGAAAAATAATTTGTTGAAAATGTTCAATACATACCAGATTTCTGTATTGTCCCATTTTTTATTTTTATTTTGTACCAACCCAGTAGAACATGGGTGCATCGTACGATTGCTCGGTGAGTACTCCATTGGGAGTATACGAATACTCGCCATTGCTCCCTATGCTTCTGTGTATAAGCATGTAATTTTGTATACTCCCTTTAACATTGTATGTCCTAGGAGGGCGAGTAATCCCTTTTACCTCCTAAACGAGCAATAGAGGAGCACACACAAAACTAGCATCCCGTAAACCTCCCAAAGAAGCAATACGGGAGTACTCCACAGTAGCCTCCCAGAAACCTCCCAAAAGACAATAATGGAGTGAACATAGAAAAACATTCCATATTCCTCCCGAACGAGCAATAAGGGAGTGCTCCAATTAGAGGCAAACCGAAAGCCTCCTGTAAGAGTAATAAAAGAGCAATGATAACGAAGNCCTCCCGAACGAGCAATAAGGGAGTGCTCCAATTAGAGGCAAACCGAAAGACTCCTGTAAGAGTAATAAAAGAGCAATGATAACGAAGATTTTACATTAGCCAAACAGATTTGCTATTTATTAAATTTTTTATTTAACTTTTTAATCACGTGCATTTGTGCAATATTATAATATCTTAGCAGATATAAGTATGAGATCAGATAAAATATAAATGATACGTCTTACATAATTTCTTAATTTTAGAATTATATTGCAGAGAAATCATATGACAGTAAAACATAATAATAATAAAACTTTAAGATAAGATTTGAAATATATGCACCTACGAGTATATGCACATATACGCGACTTTGCTTATCTGACATCTTTGTCACCCATGCGATGTTTAAACCCGGGGCTCATACTTAAATGCCGACACTAATTTGCTCAATCTGAAAAGTATTTAACGGTACATTTATAAGTAATACAATACTTAATATATTTAAACAAAAGTTGAAGTACCTACCAACGGACTTTTATTAAAATCTGTGTGCTATGCTTCTGCTTCTGTGTGCTCCTTATGCTTCTATAAGAAATATTTTCTGTTGTTTTTTTTTGTATGATACATTTTTTCGAAAACACAAATTTCTTTTGAGCGAGGTGCGTATTGCTCTCCTATCAATTAAAAAGAATACTCTTGGATTTTTCGCTTAGGAGACATCACTTTTTGATCCTAAGCGAGTAATAACGGAGTACAAAACCGACAAATCTCGCTTATTGCTCCCAAATCATGCCTCAGGGAGCATTATTTCGTCGCTAGATTAGGAGATCTCTTATTTGACTCCTAAACGAGTAATAAAGGAGTACAAAACCGACAAATCTCGCTTATTGCTCCCAAATCATGCCTCAGGGAGCATTATTTCGTCGCTAGATTAGGAGATCTCTTATTTGACTCCTAAACGAGTAATAAAGGAGTACAAAACCGACAAATCTCGCTTATTGCTCCCAAATCATGCCTCAGGGAGCATTATTTCGTCGCTAGATTAGGAGATCTCTTATTTGACTCCTAAACGAGTAATAAAGGAGTACAAAACCGACACATCTCTCATATTGCTCAGAAATCAGGTTAAGGGGAGTACTCTTTTATTCCTCGCACAGGGAGATCTCCCTTCAAGTTCTATTAATAGCCCAATATAAAAATGCACAAATCTGTACAAATGTAGCAATCGAGTGCCTTAAAAATTTATGCAATTAAACAAAGAAAAAAATAACCAAATTTAAATAACCCCCCTTAAATACGACCTTATATGTATATACGTTTTTAATTAGATGATAAGCTCCGATTACAATTTTATTGGGCAAAATCTACATCATGTGATTACATACAGCCATGTTAGTCAGAAAATCTGGCTAAGTGATTTTTTCCAGCTAGCTTGTTCTATTCGAACCACTGTGCATTGTTGGGCGCACATTTTTTGCTGCACAAAGGCGGATGCGTAGTATCTTGACTGTAACAAGATAGTGGTCCGAAATTTTTAGATAACCTAAACTTCATATGCACAACAAAACCATACATATTATATTTAAATGAGCATTTCCTGTAGAATAATTCTTAATAGCTAAATTAAACCTAAATTATAAAGATAATTTCTATTCTATATTAAATTGGCATTATTCTTAAAAAATAAAAAATAAAAATTTGTCAGAGTTAAATTTCTAAACGAAAATTAGCTGAAGATTAGCCGAATAAACAAGCATATGAACACATAGAAAACGTTTATAACCCGCTAGCGTATATTCATGCATATACATATACATGTAGACAGATATGTATGTAGACATCTCAGCCTTCTTTAAATTAATAAGGGTCGTATAATATGTACACTTTTTAAAATTTTTAAAAAGTCTGACCTCACCGCTATCCAAGAAATGCGGGGGGCGGGGCAAGGCAAATAAGTGCATGTGACCTTGGGACGTCTACCACAGCTGTCACGTAAGCGTAGACTCCGTCACAGAGTACCGCCGTTCACTCCGGTGGACGAGAAGAGAAGGACGAGACATTCAGGGATCTCTTCTATGAGCGTTTGGAGCACACATATTAGCCTCCGTCATGATATAAAAATCGTACTTGCAGATTTCAGTGCCAGGGTGGGCCACAACTCAGTAAACTCAGCCTCCACACGAAATGTCGAAATAACCGACTGAGGCTGATCGACTTCATCGGTAACAAAAATTCCGTAGACTGTTCTGTCTTTTATAGGTTAGATATGGAAGCAAAGCGAAGGTTTCTGGTAGTAAATGAGGACAAGACGACGTACTCGTATCTGCTGATAGTTATAATTTCGAAAAAGGAGAGAATGTCGTTAGTTTGGGAACCAGCATTAACACCGATAACAATGTCAACCAGAAATGCAGCGCAGAATCACTCTTGCCAACAAGTTCTTCTTTGTACTGAGTGGGCAAATGAGAAGTAAAGTTATTTCTCTACGTATAAAAACAGCACTCTATAAGTCACATATATGGCGCAGAAGCATGGACAATGACAACATCCGATGAGGCTGTTCTTGGAGTATTCGAGGGAAATATTTTGCGTAAGATTTACAGGCCTTTGCGCGGTGGAGACGGCGAGTATCACAGACGATAGAACCATGAGCTGTATGATCTCTACGTTAGCAAGGCCAAGAGGAAAAGCACCTGGCTTCATGTGACATTTCCAATTGCCGCCAGTTGGAACATTTTGTTCAACATTAATAGCTGTCAAACTTTATGGAGTAAGCTGCNTGTTTGATTTTTATTTTTTTCAACCAGAATAGTTGTCAAACTTTATGGAGTAAGCTGCAAAAATTTGAGAATGGAAACCCCAAAACTGTAGAAGTTACGAGTTTTTTCATTCCTGCGTACATAAAGTTTATACTAAAGTTTATGTACGCAGGTATGAAAAAAATCGTACCTTATACAGTTTTGGTGTTTCCATTCTCAAATTTTTACAACTTACTCCATAAAGTTTGACAACTATTCAGGTTGAACAAAATAAAAATCAAGCATGATGAAGTTAATAAAAAAAATAAAAAATAAAAAAATGCCAATTTTTATTGCAAAAATGTTTTTATTTTAATCTATCTCACACTCTCATGGAAAGACGAGGTAATGACGCACATTTTGATACGTTAACTTATGTTCTCCGACAAATAGTTTATTAACTGCAAACAATTAACACTGATGTGTAAATATTGTATGGAATGACCCATATATATCTATATATATAATACGCGAAGGGATTTTTTGTTCCGGATAAAAGATCTGCACCGTTCGCTCGATTTTCAAAAATGGGGTGTTAAACTAAAGCTATTGGCCTGTAGATGTATAAACTGGTTTTATTTTTTCGAACAGAGTTGCCACCTGTAGAACAATTGAATATAAACTATTTAATAAATAATGCCATCATAACCGCACCGCATCGGACTTCTACCACATTGTGGTAGATCTGCCACTTTTTTGAGCATCTACCACATCTACCACTCAAGGTCTGAAATCTACCACATATTCGCGTTTTTCAGTAGTTTTATTTTTGCTTGACATAATTTTCGTAATTTTAAGAGCAAAAATGGTCCAACACTAAACACTTTTATGGTAACAAGCAAGATATAATACAAGATTCCGCATTCCCGGCGACGATATAGATTTCTCAAGTAAAAGTAAACAAAGCCGAACAAAATAAGCTGTAAAGTAGTAAATTTTCTCAGTAATCAATTTTTCGACAAGAAACGTGGTTTTATTGTGTTAAACTGCAAAATATATGATTTATAAAAAGAATTAATAGAGAAAATGTTAAAAAACGGCGATTTTTGTGAAAGTATAAGCAAATTTAAGTGCATCTAAGGTTTCTGAGGCCTTGTTTACTTTTACTTGAGAATTGTCAAAGTCGGCAAATCCTAATTAGCTGTGATAAAAAGACAAGTTGGCAGCACTCCGCAAGGTTGCAGATATCTTTTAAAATATGTTCGAAAAATATCTTAATATGAAGGGAACCTGCTTTACACTGTCAAGGAAAAAAATTGCCAAAACTCAACGCAATTTTAGCAACTTCAATCTTGCACTTTGTGATACTAAAACTAGTTTTTTTAGAGTCTAATTAAAAAGTTTGGAATTTAGGTGAAACCTTACGGAATTTCTTCAATTTTAGTACAAAGTTTGATCCAAAGCCTGAGATATACCAAATTTTTTTGAAATCTGCCACATTTTTTTCCTGATTCCACACATAATTTTTTTAAAATCCGATCACTGGTTGCCACCTGTTTAAAAAATTAAATTCAATTTGAATTAAGGAAAGTAGTTAGGAGAAATATGTTTCAACATATGGATGCATAACCAAAGGGGCTTCAGAAGGTAGCCGTTTGAAAATATTTTGAAGAGGGTTGGTTGCAGGTGGCTTGCAATGTCGTTTTTAGTTAACTTATCCACAAGTTATATGAAATGTCTAAATAATGATGTCAAACGAAGGAATGTTAAAAAGACATCAGTTTGAACACAAAAAATATTTTTGAGGTGTTGGAAGACCTGTTTAAAAATTAAATTCAAATTATTAACTAAGTTAAAAGAATTATTAAAATATTTTTGAGGTGTGGGAAGAGGGTTACCACCTGTTTAAAAATTATATTCAAATTATTAAATAAGTGAAATGAATTATTAAAATATGAGTCTCAATCGAATGGACTACATTTACTAGGGTTGCCACATGTTTAATCAATAAAATTCAACTTAATTCATCAGTTAATTAAAATATGTATAGCAATGTTAGACAAAGAATATTTAAGAATATCTTAGCGTGAAACTACTTTTAAAGAGGGCTGCCGCTTTTTGAAAAAGTCGAACTTAACTATATCTATATATATATAATACGCGAAAAGACTTTTTGTCCAGGTCATCAGATCTGAACCGTTTGTACGATTTTCAAAAGTGAGGTATTAAATTAAAGGGCTTGCTGTGTAGATGTGCAATAGGGTTTTACTTTTCCGAAAGGAGTGGTACTCTTTTAAAAAATCAAGTTGAAATTATTTATATATCAATGCCATCATATCCCCATCCTTCGCTCGATTTTCAAAAATGAGGTGTCAAATTAAAAGGCTTGGTTGCAGATGTGTAATGAAAAGAGTTGCCTCTTTTAAAAAATTAGATTCAATTCATTTCAAAAACTAAATCAGCGGTTTGAAAAGCCTAATTTATTTAGCTTTTACATAATTTTAATGAAATATTAAAATATGAGTGGCAAATGAAAGAGTTTAAATAAAACTTTAGTTTGAAAATATTTTTTGTTCGGGTTGCCTATTCTTTTCGATTTTTATTTAACGATAAAGTTCGATAATTGTGTTATCAGCCGTCTCGGTGAAGTTAATTGGCCCTCTCGGAGCCGCGATTTCACGCCCCTGGACTTTTTTGTGCCATTGTGACCGTCATCAAGGTCTTGGAAAACTGGGTTAACAGGATGCGCTGCTGCGAAGACAGTCCCATGATGAAATCGTGTTCCATAACTAATGGGAATATTTGTTCTTTCGAATAAACCGAAAAAAATAGTTTAAGTTATTTTTTTTTAAATAAATAATTTTTTTGTTATGGATCTTTTATGTGTTCGTCATCAGATCAGCATCGCCATTCTAATTGTGCATAAAGGATTTATTTTTTAAAGTTGCGACTTTTGTGGCGGTACAGGGTGGTTTGAATTTTGAGGAAATGAAAAACCGACGCCATGTGAGACCCCTCTTCGCTCAGAAAGGGCTGGACGAATTTACTTGAAACATTTGCAATATTTATTAAGGTTTTTGAATAGTGTTGCCATCTGTTTAAAAAGTTAAATTGAATTTTGGCGTCTTAACGCCATAAGGGCTCACTGGTATATATATCGTCGTTTAAAGTACAAAACCGCGTATCGTCATTCTGCAAAACCGCGTAACTGACATTGGCTGCCAAAAATTGGATTTGCACACACAAGCTCTTGGCTCAATCCTTATCCATTCGTCCTGAAATATACTAGCCAGAAATGCGATTGCTTTATAAAAAAGAGAACCATTTTGAAATATGAGTGTTTTTACGCTCTAGAAAATAATTTCTACAACTTCACATACGCGGTTTTGCATTTCGCTAATACGCGGTTTTGCACTTTAAACGACGATATATATATCCATGGGGTTCGCGGAAACGGCTCTAACTATTTTTATGAAATTTTGTACACAGATAATGTTTTGTATTCTAAGGTTATCTGAATAGGCATTATCTCTGAGAAGACTCGTATAAGGTTGCCACCTATTTGAAATTAGTTACGAATTAAGTAAACACAGTATATATACGCTCAAGATATGTACTTTTCATTCCAGCGTATTTCGGAATAGGGTAGCAACATAAATTTTGGAGTAAGAACTGCACTTAATAGATATCGAAATCCAAATTTTTTTTTGTTTCTTTCAAAAATATTTTTTAAAGCTACCGAAATATTGATATTGATATCCAAACCTTGAAAACTTTAGCGAGTATATGCATTCCGGGCAAAGCTCGGTCAACCTGGTACTTAAAGCTTAACTTCCAAAACTAATTAAGAATAATAAAACATCAATTAGAAATGCATACATAATACAAAGAAAATTCGTCTTTATATGCACATATATACATATACATACATACTCGTTTATTTACAATTTAGTCATTAAACGACTTTTCCTCTCTTCCTCCATAGGTATTGACGTCTTTTGCGCTGTGTTCCGCATCTCGCACAGCCCGCTGTTCTTTTGAATCGGCCAACAGTACCGAATTTGGTGCGCATTTTACGGCTACTTCAACGAAGTTTGCTCGCCAGCTAAATTTGTCCAGCAATGTGATAGCACCAGTCGATTCTCATATGTGCCTTGCTTCATCTACTAACAACAAAGCAGCAAACATCAAACCCAATTCCAACATTTTGTGCCATTTCGAGGAGAGTTTACAAACGGACTGCATTTATTCAACCCCCACCTTTTGGCTGTTTGTTACCTTTATGTGCTTAGGAACGATTGGTTTTAATGTAGTCAATTCGATTTCGGATGCCATATGCTTTGATATGCTTGGCGAGTCGGAAGAGGGCAAGTATGGAGCTCAACGAGTTTGGGGCACCATAGGTTTTGGTGCCTCTGCCCTGTTAGCTGGGATTGCCGTAAATCTTTGGACCACAGAGGCGTTTAAGAGTTTCACTCCTGCATTGGTCGTCATGCTCATCTTCAGTGGCTTCGATTTGATAAGCGTTTCAAAGCTAAAATTACCAAAGCTATCTTCGTCGGAGTCTATTTTTAAGGACGTTTGGAACTTGATCAGCCATCCCGCTATTGCTATATTTTTGGTGTTTGCTACAATTGCCGGCATAATTGATTCATTCATCATATACTTTATGTTCTGGCATCTCGAAGAGGTAGCCGCTGAAACGGGCTATATGTCTCAGATTAAACTTATCGAAGGCTGCGTTGTTGCTGCCGAATGTCTCGCCGGAGAAGTGCCTTTCTTTTTCTACAGTGGCAAAATAATCAAAAAGCTGGGCTATATACATTGTATGACCATGTGCTTCTTCTTCTATGCAATGCGTCTTGCACTCATTTCTTGGATACCAAATCCCTGGTACTTAGTGGGTGTAGAATTGTTCTTCCAAGGCAGTACCTACGCGCTGTGTTACACTTGCATTGTGGCCTATGCATCGGCTGTGGCGCCACTTGGCACATCGGCTACAGTACAGGGCCTAATGGCTGGCATGGATGATGGTCTTGGCTTCTCTATCGGGTCACTAGTAGGTGGCTTAGTTTTCAAACGCTACGGAGGTCGACAGAGCTTTTTCTACTTCGCGATAGTTGCGTTTACGGCGTGTGTGCTTCACATGTTGGTACGGCCGCGATCGCGTAAAAAGCAATACTTGCCAAAGAGTGGTTATCAAGTACCTACAGAGCAGGTGACTATCGACCCGTTGACTGTGGGTGAGCCAAATAAGGCGTGATTAAGACTGGAAATGTGAACTGTTTTTGCAACGATTACTGTTTGAAATTTTAAAACTTATTTTTAAAACTAATATTTTGTTATTTTTGATACATATACATACATATGTACATATACATATGTATATACATACCCAACGGGACTGAAAGTTAGCTGCTCCCCAAAGGAGCAAGTACGGAGCAGTACAAAAACAAAGTAAAAAATAATTTTTTTAAATTCTAACAATGCTCAGAAATAAATATCATTTTGAGTAGTAACATAACATATTTTCTTTTGAAAAAAAGTTAATTTATGTACAAACATGTATGTATGTGTGTATGTATCTATTTTCGTATGTATACCGCATAGAAAAGAAAACAATAAGTACACTTAATAAAGCCATCAACTGGTTTACAAAAAACGCCATTATTTTATTAAAACAAAAATATTAGATAAAAATTAAAATTTGCATGCATCGCTTTTTAAATGCTTTAGTTGAAGCGCTCACTAAGGGCTTCTGTGGGAGCAGCAAGGAAGCGCTTCTTTCTAATGAGTCATTAGTAATGACACACAATGTTAAAATCATTATAAAAGCATAGTAAGGTAAAACCGTTCTCTCAATGCGTCGGCCATGATTTTTTTTTTTTAAGTTTGCCAACATTTTAAAATCGTATAACATTGAGAGTAAAAAAAGGGAATTGTTCAAAGTTGTTGTTGTTTGAGATTGAAAATGAGAATGTGTGTGTGAGTTTGTGATTAAATTTTAAAATTAAATTGCTTGCAAACGTCAATAATTTGAAAAATTCCTCTCAGCGGTTCTACCTTCCTATTTTTCAAACTGTATTAAAAAAGGTGTGATTGACAACTCAGGTAGGCTCTCTTTTTTAAGGTACTATTATGCCAAAAAATATAAACAATCGATTCAAAATTCATGATTAATTTTTTCAATTTGACTTTATAGGATGGTTCTTCTGAGAGCAAAGTCAAATTCAATCACACTTTGTTGAATACATTTTGCTATTTTTTTAATATAAGGTTAGATAATTATTGACAGCCGCGGTTTGACACTCCCTTACAAAAGGTGGCATACACGAAGGACAGAGAAAGGGGAAGAATGCAATCCCTTGTTGCGAAAATGGTAGTAGAAAAGTACGCAAAGTAGACAATTAGTAGTGAAATTCCTTTTGTAAATTCTAATGTATTCGCAGGAAATCTGGCATTTTAAAGGAAATATTGAACGAAATATTAATATATCCACGTGAAATATGCAATTTATGTGCTATTTAGCTGTATAAAAACTGTAAAAGGACTCAAAACTAAATCAAAACTACTGTGGGATTTATGTAAACATCCAATTTAAAAACAATTTATGTTTTCATCACTTAAATGTGCTTCATATGCAGCAAAGCTACACTTTTTCCAAGTAAATTTGCAAAGAAGCAACACGACAACTGTCAGTTTATCGAAATTTGTATTCAGTGTTGCCAGGTCTTCGGCATGAGAAAACGTCCCTCTTGGTCTAAAAAAACGTAATTTCCTACCAAAAACGTCTTTTTCAAATGAATGTACAGAAAGTTGTTTTTATTAAACTTGTATTGTATACAAAGGTACATATGTACTTAAGGTATATTAAAATGTCACTTCGACAAAGCACATTTAAAATTCATTCATTCGTTAATATAAAAATCATTTTATACATACACTTGTGATCAGCTGATTAAGTCATCAACATTTTGACCGATTTTGGCTGTTTCTCTTTTGATTATTTAATGTTTATTATTTTTCCATAAAAACCAAGCTCAATATATGTATATATAAAATCCACATTTCAAACTTTGTGCAAAAATTATAAAAAATCGGCAAAGTTGTAGCTAGATTTTTAACTTTTTATTCACATTTTTTAGATTTTTTTTGGGTATGCAGTGATAGCCCATTAAATTTCAGGGCAATAATGTGCAAGTTTAAATGGGCTAAATAATCGCATTGATTTTTAATATTTTTTTAAAAAAGTTGCCTACTTTTTTCTGACTTTTTATGCTGCGAAGCTTTTTTGATGCTTTTGCGAACGTGCGTGTTGCAATAGATCGGCTCTTCCTGATTTGGCTTTTAATGTGCAATTGCAAACATTACAAGTACAATAAGCCTCGTAACCTCAAGAGTTTACACAACCAGCCTTTGAACACGGGATCTTTAGTCCAAGAATCCAAAAGAAATGCGCGTACGCTTGGTTTGCATCGTATTTAAGTCATCTGTGTCCAAAGAATAAATATCTTTTGAAGCAGCTGTTTCAAAACACAAAACTTGTAAAGATTTATTAAGAAGTTACTGGGAAGTTAAAAAACAAAAAAACGTCCGAATGACGTTAAAAACGTCAACGTGGCGACGCTGCTTGTATTATTGAATCATGACAATGAAGTGTGAAATTAGGAAGAGAGCGCTTACGGCTGAATATGGAGCGCTCCAATAGAACTAATGGAGCACTTCTGGCCCCGTTGGGTACATACATTTAAGATAAGAAAAATCGTGTTAAGGAGCGTCTGCTAACACCAGGCGCCTAAATACATGCTATGTACTGCTGCATGTGCAAAAACTTCCTTTATGCAATTTAGGAAATGTTTGCACATGAACTTCTCAACTTTTATGTAATTGAACTTTCTTAAGTTTTAATAAGATGGCACTTCAAAGTATGCTCGGCCTAGTCTGATGCATCCTCCGGACACTGCTTCCGGAGCATTTTGCGGACTCTGCATGGCTTACAACTATGCTAACGAACTTTACCATTGGACACAGAGCCTTACCACCATTTTTGAACCAATAAATATTTAAAGGTACCCACCAAACAATTTTTGTTGCCGGTAATAAGAAAACGTGTCGCTCTCGGAAACAAAGTCGGAGTCGTTTTCTTGTTACCTGAATAATTTTATTATTTCTAATACTCCATTTATTTTTTGGACAAAAACAACTTCAATTATGTGATATTTTATTTCCAATCAGCAGTGGTATTTTTACATATCCATTGACAATCAGTGTTGCCGCCAATCATTTTTAGTGGTAGCCAAATTCCTTTACAAAAGGGCTAAAAAAGTCGTTGTGGCTAAAAATGGTAGCTAAAATTTTTTACTTACATATACATATATAAGTATACACGAAAACATCTTCAATAAGTAATGGTATAGAAAAACAGTGAACTCTGGAAAAAAAGCTAATATTTTATCCAACCAAAAACCTTTTTTATATAAAAGGGGAAATATCCCTGTAGTCAAATGAACTAGTTGTAAACTACCTCACAACTAGTATGAACCGCATGCCCTACTAGTCAGCCAACTATCTTGTTTCCATGCAAGATGGCAATTATCAGATTTCGGTCAGAAATATACCAGTCTCATACTAGTTCAAAATAGACAGAAAAATACTAGTCTAATTATGGACCGATACCAATACTTTGCGAGTAAAAAAATAAAATGAATTCATGAATAAACAATAAAAAACTTTTAAGCACATTTTAATATATTACACATTTTTATGTAGTAGCCTTATATTTGCCAATAATTAGTGTTAAATTTTTTGAGAATTAATTAAAAGCAAAAATAAACACATAGATATTTCAAACTTTCGAATATAAATTTGTATGTATTTTTCATTAAATGTTATTAAAAGTAGAAGGTTTCAGGTATAATAAATACCTTATTTTTATCTTTTTTAATAATATTGAATATGCGAAAGAAAACATTTTAGTTAAAAATAAAATGAATACTTTAGCTCATTTTTGAGTGATCTAAAATAAAAATAAAAGTTTTCCTATAATAAATTTCAGTCTATTATTTTTAAAAATTTATAAAAGTAATAATTAATGTTTAAAATTTGAGATTTGGATAAGAATAAATAATAATCCCAACGGGTTTTACCCTCCATTCCCGCCCATCCGCACGAGAGGCACAATCCGCATGACGTACAGCTACAGAACTAAATTCATCAGCCGCTTTTATGTCTTTATTTTATTGATTCATTTATTGAGAGAGGACAGTCTCGATTTCTTAATGCTGAAAAGCGGATCTGATATATCAAACGTGCTGGAATGAGAGTTAAAATCCTGGCATAAGCAACGGAGTGGGTCGTGCAATTCAAAATTAGTTTTACAAGCTTTCAGAAATAGGGGACAAAAGTGTATTGATACCCAAACGAAGCAAAATCTTGGGCAACTCTCAACTTTTGCCTGCTTTGGCAATCAGCTGTCTATATGTATCTTTTCTCGTGCGCTTGCATTTGTATTTAATGACCAAAATAGGGTAAATAGGAATTATTATTGCTATTATTAATGTATATTATTATATTGTTATCTATTTTACAGATGAAAAATATGGAGGAAAAGGAGAACGCAAAAGCTGTCAAAGCGTTTATTGTAGCATACCTTCTGCGTTTCACGCTTTGTTGTCAAAGTTTGAACTGTCAAGCAAAGCGAGGAAAGTCTTATGTAAATGGCCCTTTAGTAATTTAACTATAAAAATTGTACCAAGCATTAGCCTGCAACTGGAAATTGTAGGAAGATTAATAAGTTTTAATCGGCTCGTATAAGATGGAAGGTTATATCGAGAATCCCAACGGGAATTTCTTAAAGCAAAAAGTAGGAATTGTTTTTGAATTGATTCTATCTTGTCTGAGTAAATTTTATACCTTGGATTCCAAACCACTGAACCGTATTCCAGAATTGGCCTAACTAATGTTGTAAACAGGGTTTTAGTGATATAAGGGTCACAAAATTATTTTGACCATCGTTTCACAAATGCAAGTACACCTTTAGCCTTGTTGACTGTCACATTAAGATGAAGATTAAAATTAAGCTTAGGATCCATTGTGATGTGATTTTACAAAAGTGCGAAAACACAATATTTTCCCAACTGACATAACTTGCATAATTTAATACAATTTGATCAAACTGCTAATAGCAAAAGGAAGATTATTTCTCGCACTAGAAAACCAAGCTACAACATTTTTAGAAAAAGCAAGTTTTTGCGAGCTTTCGACCAAAATAAAAGTGTGTCCAAGAATACCCCCGGCTTTGATCACCTGCATGTTTCGGGATGGCCATGTGAATGGTAATTTCACAAAGGTGTTTTCTTTTTGTTCCAACCACTTTTCTACAGAAAATTTTCAGCTTTGGGACGGATGTGCCCAATTGAAGAGACACGCGGCACCAGCAGCAGTAGAGCGAGTAGTTTATCTGTCTATAAACTATAACAAGGAGCTATAAGAACTTGGACACTTTTTTACCTCCCTCTTCATGACTACATCATGCGTTATCAAAAATAAGTTTATGCTTCCGTTGTGCTTTCATTGACGGTAAGCTACTTTTTAACCACTCCATTGTTCATATTTCCACTAAAAAAAGATCGGAATTAAAGCAATATCCTAATATCTAAATTTCTTAAAGAACCAGATAACATTTCATGTAACACTGCAGATAATCCCAAATTTTTTTGTCGTAAGGTAATTTAAGGAATTTCAAATCTATACACACTTATTAACAGCTCTGCTAATACTATGAAATAAGGAAATTTTCCTTGCGACTTATTGGCTGAATTTCTTTATTCATTCTGAACGTTTGGAATAAACTTTTTTGTTTACTTATTCTTTAGAACGTTCCTGATGATATGTTAACGTATATTTCAAAAGCATTCTGTTTATTCCGGCTGTGAAATGGGATTATCCGGAATGTATAAAGAAACGCAGCCATTATTTTGTAATGCATAAAAACATTCCTTACAACATATTAAAATTTCCAAAACCATAATTTGTTGGGGTGGTGCTACTTGAGCAATTTACGAAAAGTGTAAACGTCATAAGCACAGTTTATGCAAAAAATTTCAAAGTGAAACTAACTTCTTTTTTTATATCATGACAAAAATTCATATGTAAACTCAGAGCTGGGTAATTTTTGATTACGATTACATTTTAATTACGATTGCTTAATCGTAATCGTTTAATTATATACGATTACGATTACTTTAATTGTAATCATATATGTTACCATTATGATAATAATAATTGTAATCTTAAAAATTTTAGGACTAAGATTACTGTAATGGTAATCATGAAATACATGGTTACGAATACCGTAATTGTAATCCTAAAAATTTTAGATTACAATTACAGTTATTGTAATCATGAAAACTACGATTACGAATACTTTAATTGTAATCCTAAAAATATTATGATTACAATATTATAATAATAATAATATATTATGAAAACAAAAATATGCATACTTAGAATTTTGAATACCCCTCACAATCTGGACTTAAGGTATAAAAATGCGTTTTTCGTAGTTTGAGGCTTATAATGGTTCATAACTTAATTTCTGTTTATCCGATGAAAAATATATATAGTACCTACACAGTAACCCCAACCCTCAATACGTGCAATTCCTTGATTAATGCAAGTCTCTAAAACAAAACATTGCAACCTTTATAAGAGCAATTTCAAAACAATTTTACTTCAATACCTACAACTTTATTTTTTTTTTAGCAAACCACGCACACAAAATTTGAACTTTTTGCATTTCTTCTTCTTCTAACCAGTATTCTGGAAACTCCAAAGTGGTGTTACAGTTAAAGTCATGCGTGATGAGCAGGACCGAAGAAAATAAGCACAAACAAGTAAGAAAGTCTAAGTTCGGGCGGAGCCGAACATTAAATACCCGGCGCAAGTATTAAATATATGTTTTTTCACCCTTCCGAAACCTTCCGCTAGATGGTAAGCCGAGGTGTATCAATTTTGAGNGACAGACGGACAGACGGACGGACAGACAGACATGGCTTAATCGATTTCTTTTTTCATCCTGATCATTTATGTATACATTTGTCTATATCTATCTCGATTCGTTTTGGCTGTTACAAACAACCGTTATGTGAACAAAATTAATATACCCTTGTGCACAAGTGCGCTCGGGTATAAAAAAGGAATTTTAAGCGCTTAGATAAACATTTAACAATTAGTAAATGTGCTTCCAAATATGCTCGAAAAACAACAAAAAGTCTAAGAACCGTTTAATGTTTTTTTTTTAATTCAGTTTATTTCAAGGATTGGACGGAATTCGAAATTTTCATATTTCCAGTGGTGTTAATATTTGTTATCCTCCATGTGAGTTAATAATTTTAAGCTCTTCAATAACACAATGCCTTTCCGTAGAGAAAAACCTTTGGCTTTAAATTTTTGTATCTAGGCAGAACTGGAATTGAAGTTACGAGTTAAAAAAAAAACCAAATCGATTTTTATGTTATTACTGCACGGTCAAAAATTTGGGCTTAATTTTTAAACCACGCTGGCTGGGGCTACTGCCTTTTTTAATCTTTTATAGTCTACTTTTTAAACCAGTCAATAGTTTTGAGCAATTTTTAATATATTCTGGTTTAAATTTTAGTCCAAAAAGTTTTTGGTTTAAAAATCAAACCAAAATGTTTTAATTCTAGTTTCTAGGTCATATATATAGAAAATTTGGTTTAAAATCTAAACCGAAATAGAAAATGTTTTCACAGCGAAATGTGGTGTTGATTCAAACTCAACATATGAAAGCACATTTGCATGCGTGGCTGTAGCTAAGTGTGCAAAGATGCTTGACACAATTGGTTGCTATCAAGGTTGTCCGAGTTCAATCCCATCAGACGGAGCATGAAATTTAAGATTTTTTTTATTCTTAATTATGAAAATATTTGGGTTTAAAATTTAAACTGTTGAAATTCTAAACTCAACGTATGTGCTCTCTTTTTTTAAACTTGGAAGGTTTGTATTTGAAACTGAATTTAGTTTGGTCATATATGTAGTCCAAAAAGTTTAAAATTAAAACCGAAATTTTTAACCGTGTAGCAGACATGCGGACCTCGTCCCGCCCAAAATTAATTTTTTATTTAGACATTTGGTCCAACGTTCTTACCAACAATTCACGTTCACGTTTGGTTTTGTGGTCGTCAGAAGACAGAAGAAGTTCTTGTGGCAACAATTATCTGGTCCGATGGTGAATCGTCCTTGAATCTGTATAGTATAGTTTGTGGCAATTTCAAAATGGGCGAGTATCATTAGTCCACAGAAATCTAATATACATAGACTTATTTCAGCCGAAATACTTATTTGTAGCAATTTATCAAGTCTTTATCCTGTTTATTCGCCGTAAAATAGGGAACTGAAGAGGGAAGCGAGACGTATTTGCCGCAATAAGAAGAGAGAGGCCGAAATACGTGAGTGCGAAGAGCTTGAAATGCTGGCCTACAGGAAGAATGCCCGAAAATTTTACCAAAGAGCTAGGCGACTTGCGGAAGGTTTCGATGTTCAGAGCGTACTTAGATTATGGAGGGAACACTTCTCCGCCCTACTGAATGGTAGCAGCACGAAAAGTTGTAGAGAAGAAGAACCCGAGCCCGCAGTCGATGATGACGGAGTCGACGTTTCACCGCCTGATTATGACGAGGTACGATTAGCAATAACGCGGCTGAAAAACAAAAAAAAAACTGCTGAAGCTGACAGCCTGCCAGCTGAGCTATTCACGGACGATGGCGAGGAGTTGATGAGGTACTTGCATCAACTCTTGGTCAGAATATGGTCAGATGAACGCATGCCCGACGACTCGAATTTAAGTGTGCTGTGTCCAATACACAAGAAAGGTGACACCGCCATTCGCGCCAACTACCGCGGGATCAGCCTTCTTTTTTTTGTGTGAAAGACTGAATCCCACTGTCAATGAACTGATTGGGCCGTATCAGTGTGGCTTTAGACCTGGCAAATCCACCATAGACCAGGTATTCACAATACACCAAATCTTGGAAAAGACTCGCGAGAAAAGGATCGACACTCACTACCTGTTTGTCGACTTTAAAGCCGCTTTTGACAGCACTAAAAGGAGTTGCCTACACGCCGCTTTGTCTGAATTTGGCATCTCCTCAAAACTCATACGGCTGTGTAAAATGACGTGGAGCCGGTCGAAATTTTATATTATTATTTTGATATTATGTCTAAGCGAATTCAAATATGAGACCACCTACAAAACAACATGTAAACACATAATCAAATATGTAATGTAATAAAATAAGTAAATAAATAAAAATATAAAAAAGGAACAGTCCGGCGCTTTCGTCTTGGTCTGCAGGCTGTATCGGAGATACAGCCGCTAAATTTAAACGTAGAATACGTGGTATGGTTAAGAGCATATCCAAGTCAAAAACAAAAGCACACGCTAAGAAAAAATATCGATAACAAAAGCGATAATAATACCGATAGCAACTTCTCAACCAAAGTCGGCTTGGTTTATCGTCTTCATACAGCAATAAAAAAATATATGGAACATCGAATTTCAGAATAAATCCTTGTGCTGACTACACACGGGGCAATCGTTGAAGCAACGTGTTGAGCCAACGTAATTTTGTTGTTGAACACACACGAGGCAAGCGTAGAGACAACTATTACGGCAACTTTCTACAAAAACACCGTACTAGGTCTTTATCGCCAAAAAGGAACTAGTCCGATAGGATCTAGATCCCCTCCAGTCCAAAATGTGCGAAGAAAGGTACTTTTAAAAAACTAATTTTTTCGGTTTTTTTCACTAGAAATCTATTTCTAAAGTGACGAGTTTAGAACTGGTTCGGAACTAAAGAAAAAGGGTGTGGTTGTTCGGCGGCTTTATCGTTCAAATACGCTTCTATTCTGCAATTGACACTTCCTAGGAAATCGCCATGTTTAATTCGCCAGTTGCTTGCATGCAAAAGAGATTTATCGCGAACCAGTACTGGGTCTAAATGTACTAGTAGCGCACCAGTTCAGAACTAGAGATTTTCCCCACAGGGTACATACATAGTTATGTATACATATCCACATGTATATTCTTTTCAGCATGGGTTAAAGAAGATTTGTCGAAATTGAAAGTGTACAGGTTCTTAGAAACATCTTCAGTTTTCAAGTACAGTTCAAGTAGACACTAATTTTAAATCACCACGATTGGATCAATTAACTCTTTTGATAGGATTTTTTTTATTAAAGGCACTGTAGAAAAATGATAAATAATTAAATGGCGTGTACAATATGCAATATCTTTTTCATGCGTTAAGGCGAAAAATTGAATTACGACTTAGAACAAAATATCGTAATCACTGTACAAAATGCGGGATGTAGCATATTTCAGTTTTTTTTTTGAAATTTTTCTAAGCCGCTTCATATGAATATTTCATTTATCATCCTGAATATTTGGTTTATTATTCTGCAAAAATTAGAAATATCATTTGGGTATTTTGCAAAGACAACAAACAAAGACATACATATCGTCGTTTAAAGTACAAAACCGCGTAACTGACATTTCCTGCCAAAAATTGAGTTTGCTCACACAAGCTCTTGGCTCAGTCCTTATCCATTCGTCCTGAAATATACTAGCCAGAAATGCGAGTGCTTTATACAAAAAGAGGACCATTTTGAAATATGAGTGTTTTTACTCTCTAGAAAAAAGTGTATGCAATTTCACATACGCGGTTTTGCATTATCTTGATATGTGGTTTTGCATTTTGTTGATACGCGGTTTTGTACTTTAAACGACAATATGTACCGTGCAGGGAAACCGCGAACTAGTGAAATTTCTAGTTCCGCACTAGATCTTTAACGCCAAAAACGTGATATCCCGATAGTAACTAGATCCCCACAAGTTCAAAATCAGCGAAATATGGTACTTAAAAAAAAACAATTTTATTTCACTTATTTGGAACTAGTTCGGAACGTACGTAATAACACCAGTAGCAAGCACCTTTGCAAACTCAGCTACAGCCAATGGTATGTAAACGTACACTTCTTACAATCATTGAACAAAAATTTAATTTCAAATAGCCCGGTAAAATTAAGTCAATTTGGTAGGAAATTTAAAAAAAAATTGTAAGAGTGATTTTTTGATGCAGTTTACCTCTATTTGGCACGTAGATTATGGATCCACAGTTTCGCCCCTTATTTTCATTTTGGGGTTTTTTGAAATTTGCAAGCTTATTTTGCATTTTGTAGAGAATTTCATTTCCCACATTTTTTATGTAGAAGGTTTTTTAAAAAAGACATTTTTTGTAAAAAAAATTAGCAAAAACTGCGAAAAAAATTTACATGGTCACGGTTTTTGTAATTTTTTGACAATTTCTGTTGAAACTACACAGCATATTGAAATTCCTAAGTTATAGAGAATTTCATTCTCCATGTACCTACATTTGTTTTATACGACGCTTGGATCACGGCCGGGAACGCGATAAACATAGCGTTGCACGGAATATACCGTAAAACTCATTTCTCTACATATTTGTATTTAACTATTTTTACGAAAAATGCAAAATAAGCTTGCAAATTGCAAGAAACCCCAAAAAAATAAAATCCAAGATGGCAGAATGTTGCCAAATGAAATTTAGGGGCGAAACTGTGAATCCTACGTGTCAAATAGAAGTAAACTGCATCAAAAAATCGCTGTTACAAATTTTTAATTTTTTTCCTACCAAATTTATCTAATTTTACTGGACTAATCGCTATGTTTGGCACAAACAAAGTGTAGGTGTAAAAGTTGTGAAAAATTAAATTCTCTACAGCTTTTGAATTTCAATATGCTATGAACTTTCAACAGAAATTGTAAAAAAAATGGCAAAAACCGTGACAATGTAAAATTTTTTTGCAGTTTTTGTTAAGTTTTTACAATAAAAAAAATCTACTTTTAAACAACCTTCTATATAACAAATGTGGGTAATTAAATTCTCTACATATTTGTATTTAACCATTTTTTACGGTAAATGCAAAATAAGCTTGCAAATCGCAAAAAACCAAAACAAAAAAAACTTAAATCCATGATGGCGGCCAAATGAAATTTAGGGGCAAGACTGTGGATCCATGATCTACGTGTCAAATAGAAGTAAACTGCATCAAAAATTTTTCTTAAGAAAAAGTCTTATTTTACTGGGCTAAAATTGAAAACACATTTCTTCGAAAATAATTTACATAAAATCGCACACTCGGAAGAACCGAAAATATTGAAAAATCGTGATACTTTTTTCTTTCGTCTTGTTGATTTTAAAACTGGTTCGGAACTATAGAATTTAGGACTATCGAAAAAGGGATGCAGCCGGGGGCAATTGGCAATTCCTAGGACATCGCCATGTTAAATTCGCCAGTTGTTTGCATGCAAAAGAGATTTATCGCGAACCAGTACTGGGTCTAAATGTACTAGAAGCGCACCAGTACTGGAACTACCCACTAGAACTTGAAGAGATATCTCTCAAATTGAGGAACAAAAGAATACTCTCTTCAACATGATCTCGTAGCAGTAGCCGAGATTTTTCGGTTTTATACTCCACTATTACTAGTTTAGAAAAAAACAATTATGCATCCAAAATGAGCAATAAAGTAATGCTCCTTGAGACATAATTTTAGAGCAATACACTATATTTTTGNAATTTGCAATACAAATTTGCAATGCAATGATGCTAGGCCATTTGCACCGGATCGCGAATAGCCCTAATATATTTTTTTTTGATTTTGCACTTCATTGATACTCGCTAGAGAGAAAAATTTTCAAAGATAACATTAAAAGACTGCGACCGTCAATTACTTCAGTTTAGATTTTCCTACACGGCACATTCACAACTTAAGTGTATCAAATCTGGCGCGTGGATGTTGAAGATGCCAATCATGTTTATTGAACTTCAATTCAAATAGTAAATAATTAATTTTCACGCATTAGTATAAAAAGTAAATGGCATTAATATAACTTACAGTGAAATATATTATCCAATCCTGTGAAGTCGGGCAAAACATTTCTGTCTAACTGAGTGTCTGTTAATTTAAGTAAATTTTAACAGAACGATGCACTTTCGTAACAAAATTTTTGTAAATTGTATCACAATTATAGTCATATTTGATAGTTTTTTCTCAGAAACTCAAGCTCGTATTTATAAAAAATGTATATTGGCCCGTAAACTTTATCGCCTGGGGATGCCCTTGCACGAACTAGACGATTGGATGTGCCTGGTCGAAGGCGAGAGCTCTTTCAACACTAAAGCTATAAATCCATCGAACGTGGATGGTTCGGTCGATTGGGGACTTTTTCAAATCAACGATCGTTACTGGTGCAAACCGTCTGATGGGCGCCCATCTATTGATTCGTGTCGTCTTCCTTGTAGGCTGTTGTTGAGCAACGATATCCGATTCTCGGTAGCATGTGCAAAGTATATCCGTCGCATACAAGGCTTCAGCGCATGGGTTGCTTGGAATAATCGATGTCAAGGTCATAAACCAAGTGTAAAAGATTGTTTCGTGCACAGTGGACCGTATTAAAATTAATATATCTAGAATACTGTTCTTTATAGCGATAATATTAAATCCATAAATGCAATACTAATCATAAATACTAGTAAAGGTTAGATACCTCATGCACTAAGAAAAAAGTGTAATTATTTTTTCAATTAGTGGTAAAAGAACTGATTGTAAGATTTTACTACACACAGTTGAAATATAATAAAAGCTTGTAATAACAAAAATTTTAAACAAGTTCATGTTCTATTTTAAATCAAATTAGTTTAAATATGTACATACATAGTGGATTGCAATGGGGTATATTCGTTGTGCTGGGTATGTAGTTACAGTTGCTCGGCTATACTCAATCCCGACTCTTGCGCTCTCGTTCCCGCACTCTGGGCAACGTTAGCAACCTATATGCGAGATGCGGTAAAAAATCCGAGTGGAGCCAGAGATGGAGCTTGAGTGGGGCCACACGACTTATTCGATTCAAGGGCTCACTGAAGTCTGCAACGTCTGTTTACCAGTAGGTGCGGCTGCAAGCGGTGTTCATACAGCTGTGTTATCAACTACACAGGTCCAGGTTCTCCAGGTTTTCTCTGTCACGTAAAATCCGAGATGTTTTTTGAGGTTAGAAAAAAATCCAGCGACCCCAAAAACATATAACAGACTAGGTTTGGTCAAAGGAACCTTTCATCGATTTTTATTATCCAAATGCACTCTCGAATGGTGCTATACTATTTCTCCTTCAAGAGTCACGGCCACTTTAACTGCCGCGTCCTCGGATCTAACGTCGACATATGCTTTCTAACTCATTACGTCCCAATGGCCATAGTTTCTGAAGCAAAAATCGTAAAATAGAATATCTTGGGGCAGTACTAAGCTCGAGCTCAAGTTCTTCGCAGAAAATTATTTCTGAAACGATCTACACCTGCACAGCAAAATAAACTTTCAAATCTGTATTCATAATAATCATGTTCTAAATTTCATGTCAAATCGTGAGTCTACTGAATTCATGTTACATATTGCATAAAACAGATTACAAGCCATTTAAAAACCTAATTATAATCTACAAGTATAGTGCACAGGTAAAGTAACAGTATTTTTTTTTATAACGTAACTGTCGGTAACTAGGTAGTGTAACAGCAATCTAATTCACGTCATGGTGCAACATATTACAATACTTAATTCAGCCGGGAGCAACCGCCGCCAACTTGGGTTTTTTCGTCGATTTTGAAGGTGAAAAGATATCGGACAGGGAACACACAAGCTTTTAGTTCTTTTGTCTATTAAAAGTTTCAATTTTGTATCTGTGCCTTTTATTATTGTATTTTGTAATTCACTAAAAGTGTGACTAGGGATAAAACGATACCATGGGAGTATGTACTTGGAAGTAGCATGGAAAGAAATAATCTATACCTTCTAAGTATCGGACTAAAAGTATCGATACCTACTTATATCGATATTTGTTCCTATATAAGAATTGTTTGTATAAAAACCGCTAACACATATGTATCTATGAATTTTGTCAAAATATTTTATGTGACTATGATTTTTGATTTCAAATGAATGGTACTTGATCTTTTTAGTTTTAAAATATATTTTACTAGGATGGCCTCCCAAAAACCAATAAAAAAGTACAAAGTCCAATAAGTTGTTTTTTAAAAAGTCCCAGAATTTTGTTAACAGAATTCGCTTCTATTTGATGTATATATTTTATTTGTTATACAAACATAAATATTTGTTTTGTAGAAAGAGAAAGCGATTAGGATAAAAACAATGTGGTCGTTCACGCTTGCCACGTTATCAGCTTATCTGGTTAAAATAATTTTTCTGCAGTGCATTTTGTTGTTGTACCACAATAAAATATACTACACAAAAATTATTTTTAACCAGATAACCTGATAACCAGGCAAGCGTGAACAACCACATTGGTTCTATAATTTATTTCATACAAATTTATTAATTAATAAAAGTTATCTGTATTATAAGCTTTTGCTTGGAATTGCTTATTTTGCTTATTCAGGGCTTCCAAGCTTAATTTTAACGATCATGCTTATTTTGCTTATTTCAATTTATAAAGCTAAGTACGGACGTTTTAAGAAAATGGTCAAGAAAAATATTGCTATTATTTCGTGTGTGTGAATAGTAGTGTCCAAGGAGTTTTGACCAGTGTTGCCGTTTTAGTCCTATGGTGGCTAGATTTAGCTACCACATCCTTTATTTGGCCACATAAATTTAAAATTGCCCCTATCTNCAAGCTTAATTTTAACGATCATGCTTATTTTGCTTATTTCAATTTATAAAGCTAAGTACGGACGTTTTAAGAAAATGGTCAAGAAAAATATTGCTATTATTTCGTGTGTGTGAATAGTAGTGTCCAAGGAGTTTTGACCAGTGTTGCCGTTTTAGTCCTATGGTGGCTAGATTTAGCTACCACATCCTTTATTTGGCCACATAAATTTAAAATTGCCCCTATCTCTTTTTTAGCCCTTTGGAGAATTTATTCATACTTGGCATGAAAAAGTTGTATATGCTTAATTTGATTTCATTTTTTTTCATTTATGTAAGAGATTAATTTTTAAACTAAGAAAGACTGATATATACATATATGTATTGTATGTTCCATACGTTTTTATATATGCTTAATTTGTTAAATGGCCCGTGGTCGATTGACCGTTTATGTTCTTGTAGTGTGATTGTACCAGCTGCTGATGCGACTTCATAAACCATTTGAAAATTTTATGATTGTACCAGCATGCTGGTACGTGAGTGGTGAAATTAGCCCATTTTTTGCACTGGGGTTCAGTTTCCCATGGAACCTCCCATATGTAAATATGGGTTTTTTTTATTACTTTATTCAATAGTACGGTTTTTTAGCTTCCAAAATAGAAAATAAAAAACTTGCCCATTTTTTGCATTTTTTGAAATAATGCGTTTTTTGCTAATGCGTAAATTATCTTTTCTTTTCTTGTCAGTGCCATCATATACGCACGAATCCTTCGATTTAAAAAAACGAGGTGTCAGATTAAAAAGCTTGACCTGTAGATTTGAAATAAAGGTTAATTTTTTTTTTATATACAACTTTATTGCACATCTTCGGTCCAAGCCTGTCATTTGGCACCTCTCTTTTTAAAATAGAGCGAACGACAGTATATTTTGCTTTGCTGGCTTTATGCTTAAGTGCACATTTAAGATAACTACCCCAAAATGCGCATCAGCGGCATTATTTTTAACATACATACATATATAAGGAAACTGCTCCGATAGATGCATTCAACATACCTACACATTAGCGATACCTGCCTACCTAAATACCTATGATACCTAAATTGTGCAACTATTATCCATGATCAAAGAAAGTATTACGTTCACCTGCACTAACTCTACACTTATCCTAATTTTACAAGCTTATATTTATTTTGCCGAAAAATAATCAAAAAATATATTGATTTTTGAAAAGAACAAAGCTAGAAAAAGAGAAAAGCTATGTGTTAGTTTCACTTATATGAAAAATTTGTACTTTGAAGCTTTGACTATTTTCTCCTTTCGAGTTTTTAACTCACAAAACTTTAACGTCTATAGTTGTAGTAACATTGAACCACAATATGCGTTTTGAAGTTTTCTGGCAGCATTTTCATTCGAGTTTTGCGAATAAATGCCTTGCATGTACTAAACGTGCGCTCGACGTGAGTTGATACAAGTGGCACCCAATTTACATAAATAAGAAACGTTTAAGACTTTCATATTATAACGAATAAGGGCTTCTTCCTTGCCCATAAAAGGCAAAAAAAGGCAAATATCTTGAAAAAGGCAAAAAAATCAGGGAAAGCTAAATCATGGAAATTCTTAATCGAATGTAGTCTATCTCTTTAGCAGAAAAAAGGCAATTTTCATAAAATCTGTTCCCTGGTCATAACTAATAAAAAATTTAAAATTCACTTTTTGATTTATATGATGGATTTCATCGAATTACAACTCCCACATAATTTTATGAAAAAAATAATATTTATTATTTTTCATGAAAAACTATCAGACCCGGGGAACTTCGTCCCGCTCAAAATAAATAAATAAATTTTTTGTTTTGAAATATTTTGGTCCAACATTTTCACCAACAATTCATGTTCATGATTTTCCGTAACGCATTTATCTTCTAATATTACGGGTTGGTGGTTATCAGAAGGCATATTTCCATTGCCGTCTTAAATAACCTACCAAACGTATATATGCCTACAAAGATTAGTAATAGTTTCAGCGCTTTGAAAGGTGTCATGCCCCCTTTTCACATAGCCCCAATTTTCTCTAAGAGTATGTGATTGATTTCATATATCTCCATACCATGTTCGAGTGCTCTACCATGAACAATTACGGATTCATTTTATATGTATATGAATACCAAGTTCCAGTACTCTACCATGAACACTTCCGGAGAAATGCAGTATGAAAAATCCGGTTTGTGTGGGATACCTCCATAAAAAGTGCCAGTGCTCTATCATGAACACTTCCAGAGATATGCTTTTCCAATAACCGCAATTCTTCTCCATGAGTGTGCGATTGTTTTCATATATGAGTAGTCCACTTGCAAAGTGCTCTAGATTAGTTCAAGGATAACTGTACGTACAGTGACGAAATTGTAGCATTCTTTGGCTACTTCCATTTCGTTTATTTAATGTTTATTATTTGTTATTTATGAAAGTGTGGCTCGTTATCTAACAAAAACCATGTAAGTAAAAATTTCAAACATTTTCTTTAAACTCTTGGAGTATGCAGCTTTGTATCCCATTCAATTTTATTTAAAGGAAGTGCAAATCTTAAGTAGCTAGGACTTACTATTGGCTTTTTGGCATTTTTTTCTGGAAGGTGTTGCTGATTTTCTCCACACAAAAAAAATGTCGAACATACTTTGTTTGGAAGAAAATGCGTGAACAAAAAATTGCCAAAAATCAACGGTGAGTCCTAGCTACTTCAAACTTGCACTTTATCAAAGAATTCTAAAAAATCTGAGTAAACAGATTCAAATTTTGATGAACATTTGTTAAAATTCGTCGAATTTTTAGAAATGTTCTACAAAGTTTGAAATTTTAATTTGCGGATTTTTTAAAAAGTAAGCAATATTTTCATAAAAAAATATAGCAAATAATTTCTAAAATGTGTCTTTCCTACGTACATCATGGAAACAAAACATGAGAGCACATTTATGACGGGAACTAAAATGCATTAATATTTTAAACTTTATAGGAATTAAAAAAGTAAATAAAATGAAATGAAGAACGGAAAAAGTAAAAAAAGTTGCTAAGAAAAGGCCGATATTAGCCGATCCCGATGCCGATCGGTCGGACTCTAGTCCAGTCCTCCCAAGGATGATGCTAAAGACGCTCCTTGAGAATGTTTCAGAGTGCAACTGATTCTCTCTGTATGACGTACTGAAATTCATTAAAGCAGCCAAATTGCTGTAGGTTGCACGAGTTGCGGAAATCAAATCGGCAAACTTACTAATTGCTTGTCACCAGGGTGACAATCCACTTAAGCCCACCACCCATTCATATGAACCACTATTGTACTATCAATGTTTATATTTGATTATAAACAAATTTTGTACATAAATAAATACGTATTGCAATTTGAAGTGAATTGCTTTTTAAAGTGAATATTTTTCGATATTTTATTGCTTATTTTAGCGTGTTTTTTTTTTTTTTGTTCCAGCAATAAAATATTACGAAAATAATATAATTGCATATATTCCTTATTTATAGCGCATATTTTCGATTTTATAGTGCATGAGATTCGGGGCCCTACTAATGAATAATATTACTTACAGGACAGACGAATTTGTAGACTTAGGATTTATTTGTAGTTTTTTTACTTTTTATTTTATTTTTTATTTTATATATTATTATTTTTTATTAACCGACTTCAAAAAAAGAGAAGGTTATCAATTCGTTGGAACATATTTTTATAGGTATCTATGTTTGGTCGTCCCATACCAATTTGGTTTAGAGCCGATCGTTGGATCATGAAGAAATTAATGGTACTCTTAAATCGGATTTGTTTTTTGCTTAAAAATTAGGTACTTGTTTTAAAAACTGAAAATATAAAAATACCTGAAAATAACAGAAAAAATTCCAAACTCCACAGTACAAAATACAATAAATTTTCTTTGTTCCGAATATCTGTCTACCATAATACAAAAAAGAAGGTAGTTTACAAATACATATATCCGAAAGAGGACTGATGCAAAACTTCAGCAAAGAAATTAAGAAAATTACAACATAGATTAATGTTTTGTTACATGTTACAAATCGTCACCTGAAATGCAAAATAATGTAACATCATCGTCACTGAACTGCAAAAAGTCGTAACTTATAAAAAATTCTAAATTCACTTTTTGATTGCTAGGTATAATGGATTTCGTCAAATTACAACTTCCCATTTTGCATTTCAGGTGACGATGTGTAAATTTGTTTAGTTGGTTTACAATAAGTAATTGTATAAAAACTCGATTTTATTTTATTTCCTCATCCTCTGCACATCGACATTCTTCAAAAATAATTTTTACGCTTGAGAAAAACGTCGAAATTTGATTATCGATCACATCAACTTGCCTTTTTTACTCTTGTATTGAATCCCAAATATTAAAAAAAATCTCCCTTCTCATAAAATTCCAATGTGGCAAAGCTATGCTTAATGTTAAAATTTTGAGAAATGTAAAAAATCTGCTTTATAATAAAAAAATAGTAGTAATGAAACTACCTTCGGTTTTGTATCATGCTGTCTACTGTAAAAGAATATAATTTCGACGATATTTTTCCTGAACACCAGTCTGCAAAGTAAACATTTCAGACTTGCGTTTTTAAGATACAAAAATTTACACCTTTGGGAAAACGGCATTATGCTTTTTAGGCGATATGGTATAAAATAGCAATGAAATACGTTTTTTCCATACTTAAATTTACAGTACGTCGCCTGGGTAAAAGATTGTCGTTAGCGCCATTTTGATGATTTTTAGTTCTATATGCAGTTATATATTTTGAAATAAGGCCTTTCGATTGGTGTTATCAGATATCTCCTTTAGTCTCCGAAATATTGACTACAACTTTTTCGATAATTTAGTAAAAATTTAGTTGGTGATGCAGTCATATTAAACTAATCAATATCTTAAAAATTGTGTTCGCCATTTTTGTATATCTCCTTTAGTTTCCGAGATATTGAGTAAATAGTGTCGTTAATTTAGTAGAAATTTTGATCACATTTTGTCGTATTTCATACACAGTGGCTGCCAAATTGTGGACAAATGACGCTTACGACAAAATTTTACTAAAGAAAGCCCTTCATAAACTCAAAACAAATTAACAATAAACATTAAAAATTAAATTATTTAAGAATTTTGTGAACTAGTAACATTTTCAGAGACCTTGGAGAAAATCTACCTTCGCGTTTTTGAGAAATTGCAATCCAAACTTCAATCGCGATTTCCCACAAGCTGCCGAATTTAACATACGACAATCTTATACCCAGGCGATGAGTAGGTATTAGGGGAAGGTTTAATGTAGCGAATCGGTGTCGGGTACCGGAATTTTTTTTAATATTGGGTATCGAATATTTGGTAAAGACAATTCAGTACGTCGGTAAATGACAAATAGGTGGCGCTATGTGCAGTTGGACCGAAACAGCTGTTACACTGACAGCTGATTTGTTTACTACTGAAAATTTGTGATTATTTTTCGAATTGTTTTGATATTCATCAAATAATAGTGAGTATATATGAATTAAGTGTTTTAGTTCAGTTTGGAATGATTAAATATATTTGGTACAACGTTTTTGAAATTTTCAAGTTTAGTTCATGTTACCTACCTGGAATAAAGTTATGATGCCTTANTTGGTACAACGTTTTTGAAATTTTCAAGTTTAGTTCATGTTACCTACCTGAAATAAAGTTATGATGCCTTATGTGTGTACAAATACATGTAAATCATATATCTTCCAAAGATAACTAAAAGTAAAAACAACTGCTACAACATTAACCAGTCTTAAATATAAAGCTGCGTTTAAAAAATTACTACAAAAGAACATGTATTAAAATACAGGATATAAGCCTCCAAACAATCCCCTCTTGTTCGAGCTTCTCTTCCAATTTGTATTGGGCGTACTTGTGTAACACTAAAGGTAGAAGTGCACTTTAGCGGAACCAGGCGTCCAACTCCTTTTTGCGTTGGCGGCCTTTCGGCCGCACTTAGGGATTATAACCCTCAGGCAGTAGAATTCGCCTTTCTGTGTTGCCAAAAAGGGGCGCTTGAACACCTTTTGCAGAGAACACCTTTTTGCGTATGTGGCCTTCGGCCGCACTTAGGGATTATAACCCTCAGGCAGTAGAATTCGCCTTTCTGTGTTGCCAAAAAGGGGCGCTTGAACACCTTTTGCAGAGAACACCTTTTTGCGTATGTGGCCTTCGGCCGCACTTAGGGATTATAACCCTCAGGCAGTAGAATTCTCCTTTCTGTGTTGCCAAAGAAGGGGGGCTGAAAACCTTTTGCAGAGAAAAACTTTCATTTACTCCATTTAATTGCATCAAATTCAACAAAACATGGTGCGAAAAGTGCAAAGTGCAAGTGTTTTTTGCGAATAACTCTTAAATTAATTAAACATCTTAATTCCCCCCCCGGATTGTTATTGTTCGAGCTAAAACGCGTCGATTGATACCACTCTCGATTTGTTGCGTCCATTTTGACCTGGTTCCCGTAAAGTGCACTACTACCACACTAAAAAGTATAATTTGATATCTGAACTATCCCACTGGGAAAATAGGTAAGCACCTTACGAGGTAAGCCATGTTTTCTTTCAGTTTTTAGTACCAAAATTGTCATCATGGCCAATGTCATCTACTAGTAAAGCACAAAATGAACACCTCCAACGACACAGTTACGTCAGTTGCAAAGTAACGTGCAGCCGAAGTTATCTCCAAGCGCCGAACTACTCCGAGCGACTTCTCTGCATTACACGTAACTTACTTTGTAAAGCGGCTCAGAAGTATGTCTGATACCAAATGTACATTCTAAATTCCTACTTACATAAGGCGGCCATGCCTTTGTAAAAGTAAGGGACGTTCGGCAGGGAAATGGTAATGACTGCCAGGTGAAGAGTAAGTTGCTAATAAGGTATTATTACGTGCTCCTAATTCCCACTGGGATAGTACTTGGCTAAAACCATAAACAAACGGCAGCGTTGATCCGGATCAACTTGGGAATTAACTGCAGTTGATACGGATCAAGGCCAAGTTAATTCGGATCAACGCTGACGTCTGTTTAAGCTTTAACATGCTCAACATGGCCATTGACTGAAAAATCTTAAGTTTAGATATAAGTATGTACAAAGTTATACAAATACAAAACTATTAAATCTTATTATTTTTTAATATCTGTAGATGGCTTCAGCTTCAAGTAGCTCAGCACGCCATCTCTTTAGTGACAGCAAGAAACGGCTTTGCGACCGGGTGGGAGTAAACGTAAATAACTTGGGATCAGTAACACGGCAGTTAGTACGCGGCTCCAAATCTAACGAGGTATTCGTATATAACAAAATAATTTTTAATTGTCAGCTTTTAGCCCAGTCCAGTTAGCTAAAAAATAGGGGCAAGCTTATAATAATTAGCATAGAGCTGAAAATTATACGAATGTTGTGAACACCATTATAAATGAGATGTGAAAATTTCTCATCGGTTCGACATATGCAAAAAAATGTATGGGTTGGCTTTCCTTTAAGGCCGATTTTGTTTCACTTACTACGTCGGAATGGGTGGACCGAAATTAATGTTTATTGCTACGCCCACACTAATGTTTATAACATGATCACACTTTTGTTTATAACTAATTTTATAAAAATAGTAAGTTGAATTGCCATTAATTGCGATACAATACAATAGATTCTCAAACAACACAGAAATTAGAATTCTATTTAGTAAGGGTTATAATCCCTCATCGCCGCCGAAAGCCGCAAACGCAGAAATACATTTTTTTCAAAGGAAGCCCCCTAGCCTGGGGTCTTCACCTTTATGCGCCAGAAATGTTATATACCCTAGGCGGCCCGTCTTCATCGGCAACACGGAAAGGCTCAAGTCATTGCCTTCATCTACTCAAAACAAGCGAAACGCAAGTAAAAGTTGTGTTTTTTCCATTTTTGTAAGGGCTCCCTAAATACCTATAAAGGGCCTAGGCAGCCGGTGGCAATAATTCTTGACCAGTATTGGCTATATTTCTTTTTTTTTTAATAATTCATTTTTTTTTATAGATGCCTAGCTCATTATACATATAAAACCGTGCGATAGCATACTTTACACATAAATATCAATATATTCGAGAAACGGTGGGCCAAATATAGTAAAATGGCGCCTTTAGTTTTTCACTATTACGTCAGTAATGCAAAAATGATTTAAAACATTCAGAGAAATGTGTTTAGAGAAGAAGTATGGGTATCAAATTAAAGAGGAAATTCTGTAGAATTTAAACAGATTCAAGTTTTTGGTTCAGAAAGACTGGTAAGTATTGAAAATGTCCTTTTAAAATTTTATCCTTGAAATTTTGCAATATTTGTTTATGAAAAAGTTATATGTTACGGACTTATATAAACTCGATTTCGTCCTTCTAACTTTATCAGCTTAAAAAATTACCTATTCGTCCTTGTGAATCCAAAAAATTTTATTTTTTTTAAATTCTAAAGAAATTTCCTCCTGCATTTGGTACCCATATTTTTATTCTACACTGCATGGAATTTTTTTTATAATTTTTGGAATTAATCATATCTTTGAAATTACAAAGTCCTTTAAAATAAATCCTGACGTTAGAGAGAAAAAATAAAAACGCCACTTTAAATAAAAAGTAGGTATCAAACCCATTTATTTCTTATTTATTTTATGGTAGGAGAGCTTCTCAAACAATATAGAAACATTTTTTCGATTTAGATTGTTGAAAAGTTATGAATATCTAAATCCCGGGATCCCGGGATTGTGATAACGACATACCGAAAATCCCGGGATCGGAAAAAGCTGAAAAGTTAACATCCCTAATATATACCGAAGTAAATTTTGTTTATATATTTTTTCTTTTTTTAATTATGCAAAATTGTCGATAATCAATAATAAGCTCCTAAACCAGTAACCCGGTTGGAGGATATCGTTTGCGAAGATCAGGGATGCGCAGATTTTTGGCTCTTAAAGCAGTCAAACAGCCGACAAGTGCTGCGGAAGAAGTAAGCAGTTCTCAGTGTAATATGGGTGTAAAAGTACAATAAATTGTATAACGCTCTTCTTCCCCCTTCATGCTGGCCCTTGATGTCACCCCTCATCTAGCACCTAAATGAGCCATGCCAGCTCCTAAGTGCAAAAAGCTACTGGGAGTCCCTTTGCCCATCCCTGGCATAGATGATAGCAAATTTAATAAGCTTCCGTTTGTAAAAAGAAGTTTGAGCCTAGCCAGCTATTTGAAAACAAACTGCAATAAACATTTCACAACACAAAAAACCGAAAGTTGGCTATATCTCAAAAAATATACTCGTTTCTTATATTTTGAGTACATATTCGAATTAAGCTGAATATTATAGATACCAAGTGATGTTCTTGTAAACTATAGTAAAGAAGAGTTTTCTCCAATTACTTTTGATTTACACCGCTTTCATCACTTCCAATGGTAATATTTTTATTCATTCAATCTTAGTTAAACAGGGCTACAATAATAGGCCTACCGGGGAAACCATGTTATAAAAAGCCGCCAAGTATACTACCTCACGAATAGTAGAAATTGTACATATTATGGAGAACAACTTTTTTAATCGCTATATCTCAGAAATGCTAATTCTTCGGAAGAAATTGTCATAACAGTTTTAATAGATAATTATATGATGGACACTTTTGTCTAACCGATCGTTATTATAAACCTTTTTGACTGAAAAT
>NW_016158784.1:110468-110716 GCF_001687245.7 Rhagoletis zephyria
GGAGTACTCCCATAGTTACCTCCCAGAAACCTCCCAAAAAGACAACAAGGGAGTGCACATAGAAAATATCCCATATTCCTCCCGAACGAGCAATAAGGGAGTGCTCCCATTAGAAGCATCCCGAAAGCCTCCTATAGGAGTAATAAGAGATCAATGATAACGAACATTTTAAATTATGCAAATAGATTTTGCTATTTATTAAATTTTTTATTTAAATTTTTAATCACGTGCATTTGTGCAATTTTACA
>NW_016158784.1:110864-111300 GCF_001687245.7 Rhagoletis zephyria
TAAAACATAATAATAACAAAACGGTAAGATAAGATTTGAATTATATGCACCTACATATATACACATATAAGTATGTACACGTATATGATTTCCTGGGTGTCAAGGATGCTTGCCTGTTCAGGAATCCACCAAGCGGGGAAATTGTGAAGGTGACTTTGCTTATCTGACATCTTTGTCACCCATGCGATGTTTAAACCCGGGGGTCACACTTAAATGCTGACACTAATTTGCGCAATCTGAAAAGTATTTAAGTAATACAATACATACTTAATATATTTAAACAANCAAAAGTTGAAGTACATACCAACGGACTTTTATTAAAATCTGTGTGCTATCCAAATTAAATTATTGTGTGCTCCTTATGCTTCTATAAGAAATATTTGCTGTTTTTTTTTTTTTGTATGATAAATTTTTTCGAAAACACAAATTTCTTTTG
>NW_016158785.1:0-5861 GCF_001687245.7 Rhagoletis zephyria
CGAGTTGGACGTTCCGTTTATTAGGCTGAGGTTGGATGTTGAGTCGCTCTAAATGAACGCGCGTGCTGTCGTCTACGTATGTTAGAGTGGCTCCGGTGTCCACCAGTGCTCGTACGTGTAGGCCTTCGATGGTGACGTCGGCGTAGAAGCGACCGTCGATACTTCTCCATTCGGATTGCACTGTAGTGGCTTGGGCGATGGGTGGCGCGGTATTGATTGATTTGGGGCATGGGCAGTTTCTGGAGAGAGTTCCATCTTGACCGCAACGGGAACAGAACAGTCGCCGTGGGTAGTGACAATGGTAACGCTGGTGCCCACGCCTTTTGCAGCGCCAGCAGGTGTTCCTTGCGTCGTACCGGTTACTTATGGAGGAAAGGCTGTGTGCCGCTTGTCTACTTTGTCTGGCTTCTTCGTTTTTGAGCAGTTCATACTCATCGGTGAGCTCCATGAGCTCCTCGATGGTTTGGAATTCGCTTCTTTTTACGAAGAGTCGGTATTCGACTCGCAGACCGTCATAAATACGTTCTAGGTGGTTTTCGTGGCACATGACCGGATGTTGTCGGATGAGTGTCTGGAGGGCGAGGATGTAGTCCTTGGCCTTTTCCCTGTGCATCTGTTTCCCCTGGCGAATTGTGTCTTCTAGCTGCGTTATGTGTCGTTTGGGCAGAAAAAATTTTTCCGCCCCGGCACGAAATCTAGCCCAGGTGGTTATTTGTTGCCTCTGGACGCGGAACCATTGGAGTGCTTTACCGCGTAAAATCTCGGGCAGGGTTGGGAGGAGTTGGTCTGGCAGGATTTGGTAGCATTCTGCCAGTTCCCCAATCCGATCCAAGAAGTCGTGCAGGGCACCGCCGCCGGAATAGTGTACGTCCCAACGACGGGCAGTACTCATTACTTCGGCGTTACTAAACCTGTCTCGCTGAGGAGCTGCTAGTTTTGCTCCTCCGGAGTGTAGGAATGATTCGCCCAGTTTTATGGCTGGGGTGACTTCGGGTAAGGACTTGGCTATACTGGCTTCTTCAGCGGTGATCTCCATTTCTAGTTCTTTTAGGAGATTTTCAGTTGATCTTCCACTTCGCTTGGTTTTGATGAAGTGGCTTAGAGCACTCCGTAGCTCTGCGACTGTGTTCCCTTCAACTGGTAACTGGTGTTGTCTGCATTCCTCCACTAATCTCTCTTTTTTCAGTAGGTATATCCAGCCCAGAGAGTCGGCGTTCAGCGTTGCGGTGTCGTTTTCGCTCGACCGTGTGTTATTGGTTGGTTGTGGTGTGTTCGATGAACCCGCTTCGACAGGGTTGGTGCTTGTTGGTGCTTTTGCACATGCGCCTGCAGAGCTGGGTCCCTGCTCGGGCGCCATTTATGAGGTGGGTTTTATCGAAGGCTGAGGTAGCTCAGCCGCTCCAGGGTTGAGTGGAGGTCCCACTAACCCCCACTGAATAAAATAAACACAGTAGTTAAATATAGCGAACACAACCACACACACACGCGGCCGTCCGGCCAGGCTGCCGGTACCCTGACGTCCACGAAGAGAGGGGAGAGAGAGAGCGACTAACTAGTCGGCGGTCGGCGTCGTGGCTCAGAGAGCGGAGACTGTCTAGTGGCTAGTGACGGTGGCGGTGACGGTGAGAGCGGTGATGGTTCGGTGATTAATGACAGTGAGAGCGGTAGCGAGCGTGATGATGGTAAATGCCCACAGCACGGGTACTGCAGCCAATGAGAGCGACGATGCTGATCGTGACGGCAGTAGCAGTCCCTTTAGTAGTGACGGCCCTGCGGTGATGTTGACGGTGGCCCAAATTGTGGTGAGGGCGGTAGCGACCTCCCGTAGTGAGAGCAGTATTGGCGGCCCTAGTTATAACAACGGGCCTCTGATGAGTAACGGCGGTGACAGCGGCCCTGGATGGCGATGATGTTAGCGGCAGACAGCAAGTAGCGGTTTGGCCTAGGGGCGGCAATGATATTGGCGGCCCAATGGTGAGGAAGGCGGCAGTCCGGCCCTAATGAAGGACGACGGTGACAACGGCCCTGGATGGCGGTGATGTTGCTAGCGACCCTGAAGGGCGGCGGCTCTTGGTGTTGCTTTCGGCCTGGGGCGGCAGCGATGCTCAGTGGCGGCCCGATGATGAGGAAGATGGCCACTCGGCCTTAAGAAGCGGTGATAATGATGACGGCCCTGGATGGTGATGATTGGGTCGTCAATATGTTCCCACAAACCACCAACCTGTCCCGTAGGCAGAGCCAGGGGCGCTCGAGGTTACACGGCCTAATCCGTCCCGATGCGCTCCGTGCCTACCTACGGCAGCTTGGTCAGTCTGTATTCCCCATGTCCAGAGCCAGGGGCGCTCGAGGTTACACCGCCTAAGCCGTCCCGATGCGCCCCGTGCTTACCCATTGGGGTGAGACTGTACGTATTCAATCGTGGTGGCTTGAAATTGTGGGGCGGTTTTATCCACCGCACAATGCCTGCTCGCCACCCGGTATCTAAGTGGGCAGGAGAGTTCGTCTCCTGTCCACTGAGACCGTTTTTAAAATAATGGGTTTGGGGGTCTCTGCGAGGGGTATTCCCCCTTTCACAGGCCCCCCTCAACCTCTCGGCCTTTCCCGCAGGACAAGCCAGGGCGCTCGAGGTTACACGGCCTAAGCTGTCCCGATGCGCTCCGTGCTTACCTACGGAAGCTGGTGCTGGCTGAGTTGGCGTTAATCAACTTAAGTCGGTTGTTGGATAAGCAGGTTGAGAAGCGAATGAAGATCGTGATTTTTTGGCATGCTTGCGCAACGAATTCTCGCGGAGTATTGGTGTGTACGAATGCTTTGCACTTTTGCGTGCTTCCCTTTGGTTGTTCATACGTATGGGTGTATGTATGTATGGTGGTATGTATGCATGTAGATCTGTATGTATGTATATAAATATGTAGCGTATGTATGGCTGGATGTGGATATGTATGTACTTATGTATGTACTTGTGGGTTTTATGTATGCATGTACGTATGTCTGTCAGTGTAGCGTAGGGAAGCTACGTTACAAGTGAAATACATTGTACAGAGAACAGTATGAAATTGTAAAGCGTGACGTCTCAGATTTCTTAATATTTTGGCAGCAACAACAAAAAGTTTTAATTTTTTTTATGGGAAAACCTTCCACACAGAAGTTCCAAAAAAGTGCGATTGGTTATGCTTGAACACACTTAATTGAAAGTCAACAAAATTAAGTTTGTGGTTATATCAAGGCAAAATTTTTAGAACAGTCCGTTGCTAACTCTAAATATAAACAACGGCGCACTGGAAAAAGTTAGTACATTCAAATACCTAGGAATAATGATCGACGATAAACTAAAACAAAAAAAAAAATGGATTGTATATTTTCAATTAGAGTTCTAGCAATATGTACATCGGTAAAAACTGCATTTAATTGCATATATTAGTTTTTGCGTGATGTGCTTACAAACATACAGACAGACAGACCAAAACTATAAAAATTTTAGATTTAGCTTCTGCTGATCTAATAAACCCCCTATTAATTTTTCTTTAACATCTATTATGTACAGATATCGGCCTGTTGCAATTTAATTGTTCTCAAATACTATCCTTTGATATTTCTTCTTCTTCTTTTTTGGAGCTGTAACCGCCTAAGCGATTTTGGCCGAGTTCAGCAAAGCACGCCAGTCGTTTCTCCTCTGTGCCAACTGACGCCAATTGGAAATGCCCAGTGAAGCCAAGTCCTTCTCCACCTGATCTTTCCATCGCAGTGGGGGCCTCCCTCTTCCTCTGCTACTACTAGCGGGTTCCGAGTTGAATCTTTTCAGAGCTGGAGCGTCGGTGTCCATTCGAACGACATGGCTAAGCCAGCGGAGCCGCTGCATTTTAGTTCGCTGCACTATGTCCGTGTCGTTGTAAAGCTCATACAGCTCATCGTTCCACCGTCTGCGGTACTCGCCGTCGCCAACGCGTAAAAGCCCGTAAATTTTCCGCAAAATATTTCTCTCAAACACTCCAAGACCCACCTCATCGCCACATACCAGCATGGGCATGATGAGCGACTTACAGAGCGTGGTTTTCGTACGTCGAGAGAGGACTTTGCTCCTGAATTGCCTACTCAGTCCAAAGTAGCACTTGTTGGCAATAGTGATTCTGCGTTGGATTTCAATGCTGACATTATTATCGATGTTAATTCCCAAATAAACGAAATTCTCTACTTTCTCGAAATTGTAACTGTCAACAGTGACGTGGGTGCCAAGGCGCGAATGTGCTGACTGTTTGTTTGATGACAGGAGATACTTCGTCTTGTCCTCGTTTACCACCAGACCCATGCGCTTTGCTTCCCTATCCAACTTGGAAAAGGCAGAACAGACTTCGCGGTTTTTGTTACCGATGATGTCGNACTCGTTTACCACCAGACCCATTTGCTTTGCTTCCCTATCCAACAGACAGGCAGAATAGTCTTCGCGGTTTTTGTGACCGATGATGTCGATGTCATCGGCATAGCCAGCAATTGCACGCTCTTGTAGTAAATTGTTCCTGAGCGGTTCAGTTCTGCAGCTCTTATTATCTTCTCCAACATCAGATTAAAGAAGTCACATGAAAGGGAGTCGCCCTGTCTGAAACCCCGTTTTGTGGCGAACGGCTCGGAGAGGTCTTTTCCAATTCTGACGGAGCTGGTGGTATTGCTCAACGTCATTTTACACAGCCGTATGAGTTTTGAGGGGATGCCAAATTCAGACATAGCGGCGTATAGGCAACTCCTTTTAGTGCTGTCAAAAGCGGCTTTAAAGTCGACAAATAGGTGGTGAGTGTCGATCCTTTTTTCGCGGTTTTTTTCTAAAATTTGGCGTATTGTGAATACCTGGTCTATGGTGGATTTGCCAGGTCTAAAGCCACACTGATAAGGCCCAATCAGTTCATTGACGGTGGGCTTCAGTCTTTCACACAATACGCTCGATAAGACCTTGTAACCTATGCTTAGAAGGCTGATCCCGCGGTAGTTGGCGCGAATGGCGGGGTCACCTTTCTTGTGGATTGGGCAGAGCACACTTAAATTCCAGTCGTCGGGCATGCGTTCATCTGACCATATTCTGCAAAAGAGTTGATGCATGCACCTTATCAACTCCTTGCCGCCGTACTTGAATAGCTCAGCTGGCAGGCTGTCAGCTCCAGCAGTTTTGTTGTTTTTCAGCCGCCTTACTGCTATACGTACCTCGTCGTAGTCAGGCGGTGGAACGTCGACTCCGTCGTCATCGACTGCGGGTTCGGGTTCGGAAAAGTGTTCCCTCCATAATTTAAGTACGCTCTGGACATCAGTTACTAGGCCGCCATTATTGTTCTTACAGGAGTACGCCCCGGTCTTGAAACCTTCCGTAAGTCGCCTAACTCACTGGTAAAATTTTTGGGCATTCTTCCTGTCGGCTAGCATTTCAAGCTCTTCGCGCTCACGTATTTCGGCCTCTGTCTTCTTATTGCGGAAAATACGTCTCGCTTCCCTCTTCAGATCCCTATAACGGCCCCACATAGCGCGCGATGCGCTCGATCGCAGCGTGGCCCTGTAGGCGGCATCTTTTTTCTCTGCAGCTTCCTGACACTCCTCATCGTACCAGTTGTTCTTTCGGGCTCGCTGAAATCCGACTACTTCTTCGGCGGCGGTACTTAATGAGCGGGAAATGTGGTTCCGCTGCTCGCATATGTCGGTTTGTTGAAGAGTGCTCTCTGAAAGCAGGTGTGAGAGTCGAGTAGCGAAAGCGCTGGCTGTCTGTTGTGATTGCAGCTTTTCGACGTTAAGCTTTCCTTGCATATTAGGGTGCACATTTTTTGCTGCACAGATGCGGGTGCGTATCTTGGCTGCAACAAGATAGTGGTCCGAGTCGATGTTTG
>NW_016158785.1:8175-31368 GCF_001687245.7 Rhagoletis zephyria
TAGAGAAATCGGTATATATAGCGTCAATTTGGAATCCCTTTTGAAAGGTTTCCAAACAGTCCTCTGTAAAAGCAGCTAAATTGGTTAACGCAGATCTGCCCGGCACGAACCCATGTTGGTTGGGGCATAATAAATGTTTAACAGCAAAGTAAATTTTATCTTTTACTATGGACTCAAACAGTTTTGAGACAGTGGTAAGCTTAGAAATCGGCCTATAATTCTCAATACAATTTTTGTTACCACTTTTAAGAATTTGCGTAATAAAAGTCAATTTCCAGTCATCGAGGAAAACTCCGGCAGATAGAGACATGTTAAAAATGTGCCTCAAAGGCGCAATTAGTGAAGGACAACTTTTAAATAAAATAACCGAGAGGCCGTCTACATCAGTGTTAGTGGATAGTTTAAGCTGGTTAATGCCATTAGCTACATCCTCGTCTGTCAACTTTAATTTCCCGAAGTTAATGGGAGTATCTAAATTTGACAAAAGATCTTCAGGAATAAAATCATTATCAGAAATAATGTTGGAAGAAAAAAAAAATATCGTAGCAACCAGTTACATCCACATTTCCAAAGAGCTGGGACCAATCCAAATCAAACAAATTATTCAATTCAGCAAAATTACAACAAGAGTAGTTAAAAGCAACCGTCTGACTAGCAGTCGGTAATTCAAAATATTGGTAAAATTCAAACTCCAAAACCATAGGGCTATGATATTGCAATATTCACTTTCATATCAATTTACTTAAACTGCAATTTTTGGAAACACTCATTTTTTACTTTCTGTATTTTAAGGTATACCTCTAGAAATACGTCGGGTATACTGCATTCAAATCCATGCATTCGTTTTCGAGTGATGCGCGTGCAAACATACAGACAGACAGATAGACAGACAAAAATTCTAAAAATGGTTGATTTGGCTTCTGGTACTCTAATAAAGACACAATTTTTTTTAATATCTATAATGTACAGACATCGAACTGTTACAATTTTATTATATGTATAGATGTACAATCAAATGCATAAAATAAAGTAGTTTAAAGAAAAATTTTTTAGCAAGAAAATTTTGTAAAAACTGCACTGAGTCAAACCACGCCAACTGTGTCAATGAATTTTCATTGATTTTCTGGAAAGTGAAGACAATTGTGGGAATCTGTAGATAAATATAGAACAAAAATACACTTTGGACGGTTTTTCGAAATTGCATTTCGTTTTTGTTTTTTTTTGGTATTATAAGAATATTGCAATTTTGGAGAGAAAAATTCGTAACTCGCGACCCATTTGATGAAATTTTATGAATTTGTTTTTGAGAGTTGCTGAAGCTTTTCCCTTTACAATAGAAAGATTTGCAGAATAAAATTTGCAAAACAATTAATTCTTTAATAACAATAATTTAAACAATTGCAATTATTTATATATTCTAGGCCCGCGATTGCAGTGAAATTTTTGCACAATATACTCTAAACTCTTAATTTTAAGTTCCAAATAGAAAAAATTGGTCTTTCCAATTTTGACAGTCGCTATCGATTGGTGTTGTTTAGAAATTTAAGTTCAGCTCAATAAAAGGATTTCCGAACAACGCCACTCTGTACCTGCAAAAATGTACAAATCGAGGGATCCCTGCTTAAGATGAAGACAAACATAGGAAACTGCGAAAACGTTAAAATTTAAAGCTAACATAAGTGCATAGTACAGATTTTAGTTTTATGTTTGTTCTGTATGTGAAGCTTTTTGCAAATTATTTGGAAATTTATACACACTTATATAAGATAAGCGTACCTGCTTTTAAACAAAGTAGTATTTATATCTAGTATTGCAAGAATATAAGCATTCTATGGAAACATATGTATGTAAGTTAACTATGTACATACATACATATCGTCGATGTTTTTGAAAAACCGCCGATCGACCAGTTGCAAAACCGCCTAAATCGTCATTGCGACAAAAATGGGATTTGGTAGCCTTGAACTCCAGGCAACCAATATTTTTTCCATAAGAATCGTAAAATCGTTATTAAAACAACAGATTTGTAAAATAATAGCTAGAGAAAATACCGCCTATCAAGGCAATGCTTTCAAAGAAAAAAGTTTTTTCGCTCTCCTGTAAAATTTGAGTGCCGTAAGATACATGGGCGGTTTTGCAATTGGTCGATCGGCGGTTTTGCAAAAACATCGACGATATGTATATCCGTACATGTGTACATATGTGCGCTCTTAAGACGAATGCATAGGAAATTAAAATTAAATTAATTAACACAAAATCATTTTATTAATAAATTTTTACGTGGAACCGAATTGCAAATGCACTACAGAGAGTTTCACGCTGTCAAACGACGACGATTGACTAAGGGTCGTTCAATACCCGGTTAAAACAAACCGGTGGTAAAATGCCGATAATGACGATTGGGAGGTAGTGATAACCAGACATTGAAAAAACGGCACGAAGGGTTTTTTTCACCATCTTTGGCTAACACTAACCTCCATTTACATAAACATCGTTATCGACGTTTAAATAGAAAAGTTCTTCAAATGTAAATTCTATCTTAAACTGAGCCATTTTCACCTAAGCTTATCCTTTTGACCACTTCGGTATGTTAATTATAGACAATTGTCTTCCGTTTACATTTAACATCCCATGACACACGGCTATGTAGCATTATCCGCATCGCCTTAACAGTATTCAGAAGAAGCACATCGTACTAACTGAAATTTTTTCTCCTGCGGGATATTAGAAGTATGTACACTTTTGGATGCATGCATGCCTTTTATCGTATCTCTGTATTTCACTAACTCCCTGTGCGAGGAAACCAAATAATGTAATTCTTACCAGAAGGGCCTAAAATTTAACAATTTGGCCATGTTAAACACAGCTGAAGCTAATTTCCAGTATTTCTCTTACTAGCGCCTGAAACTATACTTATTATTTAACAAATTTATAGCGTTTTTACGTTCCCTGCAGTGAAAAGCCAAACCAGTTAGAAAAAATACTAGTTCATAAACTAGTATGTGCCTACGAGTTCGACAATTTCGAAGAACTTAGGCGATCAGCGAAATCTGCCTTTGAATTGCCAAAGCCAAAAATAAAACGCAATTAATTGCTTTCTTACAAATGTCGGCTGTGGCGTCACGTGAAGACTACGGGTTTTGGTTCTGAAATCGCAGGTTCGAGGCCGCTTGGAGGTGGTTAAGATATTTAAAGTTAAATAAATGTAAGTAAAAATAATTTATTCAATTTATAAATAAATAACAAATTTGAAAATCTAATTGCATTGCAAAAAAAACATTTAGTTAGAAATGCTTTTGCTATAAAAACAAAGAAATTAATCAAAAATATTTTTTTTATTAAATTTAAAATCACAATAAATAGCCTAAAAAAATAAAGGTATAAAAAATAAAAATAAAATAAAAAATAGAAAATAAAAAAATTTTCCCTGCGCCAGGATTTGAACCTGGGACCTCAGGCTTACCACGCGAGTGCTTTGCTCTGTCAGCCATTGTGACTGCTGGAGCGCCGCGAGCAAAAAGGCGCACTTATGCTTTTCACGGGGCATGAATTGGCAGACTATCTCAGCAACTGGTATGATGCTACTAGTATTTATACTAGTAGATGCTGATGCATAGCCTGACAATTGACATCTCGTAGGACATCGCAATGTTAAAAATACCAGTCGCTAACATTGAAAGAGGATAGAACGTGAACTAGTTGGGCTGAAACACAAACTGGTAGAATTCTAGTTCACAACTAGTAGCTTTCCCTGCAGGGGTTCTTTGACAAATTACGCTCTGTTACTGTGTTTTGACTGCCTTCGTATCAAGACCCCTGTACCATTTAGGGAATTAATTTATATTCTATATTGCATTGTCATCGTGATTGGAACTATGCTGAAAATTTCAAGTCTAGAGAAGTTAGTATAAAATCGATTGGAAATTTTCGCGGGATGACCAAGTTAAATAAAAGCTTATAATAAAAAAAACATTAGTTTAATAGAACCAGTGCAGCACCGTGTGCGCCCCATACCCGGTAGAAATCTTAATGAAAGTAAACTACGAGACAATCAGGCGGATACAGTTGTTTATTGTATCCAATGTTGGTACCAAGTTGATAAGTTTTTTTATAAGTTTTCATATTTTTTTGGAATTTGGATACAAAGGATATGATCACTCTTTTTCGCTTTATTCCGTATTCGAAAAATTATATGTTTCAAAGATACATCGATTTGAATACATAAATTAGATTTAGATATGTAACATTTTTAGCAATTTATTTGAGAAAAATAAAACATTTAGATTATTGTTTGTATTTTCGGCGATGTTAAATTTGATGCCCCAAAATAATTGATATCAAATAAAGCACCTCATTGAGGTAAAATTTTCCAGTGATGCAAGCTGAACGAGGAACACAAAATTTATGACGTGACGAAAATTTTACGCATTTTTTAACTGCTTTGGTAATTTACTGAAAACCTTTTTGCAAAAACGTTGCAAAATGCCGTCTACTGCTTGAAACACAAAATATAAAATCAACTAACCAGTTTTTCAGAAAATGCCCGAAATCTCTATTTTCAGCAGCCTAATTTTTAGTTTGCAGGCGATAACGTTATGAATAGGGCTCTGAATCTCATGCACTATTTTTAGTGCGCACATAATATGCACTCACAGTTCCAAAATATGCGCAATAAAGAAGTAAAATATGCAATTAAAAATATTTTCCTAATATTTTATTCTTCTTCTTCTTCTTCTTATTTGGCGCTGTAACCGCCTAAGCGATTTTGGCCGAGTCCAAAACAGCACGCCAGTCATATCTCTTCTGTGCTAACTGACGCCAATTGAAAATGCCAAGTGAAGCCAAGTCCTTCTCCACCTGGTCTTTCCAACGCAGAGGAGGCCTTCCTCTTCCTCTGTTCCCAGCATCGCGGCCCGCGTTGAATATTTTCAGAGCAGGAGCGTTTCTGTCCATCCGAACGACATGGCCAAGCCAGCGGAGCCGCTGAATTTTAATTCGCTGCACTATGTCTATATCGTTGTAAAGCTCATACAGCTCATCGTTAAATCGTCTGCGATATTCGCCATCACCAACGCGTAAAGGTCCGTAAATCTTTCGCAGAATCTTTCTCTCGAAAACTCCAAGAGCCGCCTCATCAGATGCTTTCATTGTCCATGCTTCCGCGCCATACACCAGCACAGGCATGATGAGTGACTTATAGAGTGTGATCTTTGTACGACGAGAGAGGACTTTACTTCTCAATTGCCTACTCAGCCCAAAGTAGCACTTGTTGGCAAGAGTGATTCTCCGTTGGATTTCAAGGCTGACATTATTATTGGTGTTAATGCTGGTTCCCAAATAAACGAAGTCGTCTACTTTTTCAAACTTGTAACTGTCAACAGTGACGTGGGTGCCAAGACGCGTATGCTCTGACTGTTTGTGTGCTGACAGGAGATACTTCGTTTTGTCCTCGTTCACCACCAGACCCATTCGCTTTGCTTCTCTATCCAATCCCGAGAAGGCAGAACAGACGTAGCCCTTGTTTTTACCGATAATATCGATGTCGTCGGCATACGCCAGCAATTGTACGCTCTTATAAAGTATTGTGCCTGAGCGGTTCAGTTAAGATTAAAGAAATCACACGAAAGGGGGTCCCCTTGTCTGAAACCTCGTTTGGTATCAAACGGCTCGGATATTTAATATTTTATATATATTATTTTATATTTTATTGCCGGTACAAAAATAAATAACACATTTATTTTAACAAGAAAATAACGAAAACAGTTCACTTCAAAATACAATACATATTTATGTACATATAAAATTTGTTTAAAATCAGGCAGTCAGATACAAACTTGTGTATATAGAAACATTGACAGTTTGAGAAAATTTGCTATCCTACAGCTATTTGGCGTCTTAAATGAATTCCAGTACGTAATACAGAGAGAGGAAGCTTCACTCTAAAACATTCTGCAGGAATCGCTTGTAGAGTGTCTTTAGCCTAATCCTTGCAAGGGCTGGACACTCGCAGAGGAAGTGTTCGACTGTGTCTTTTGAGCCAGAATTATCGCAACTACGACACCAACAGACCAGTGCCCTGTGCATATTGCAGTAAGTTAGTAGGTAGGATACCCGGAACTGGCGGGTAATCCTGTACGATCCTGTACGGTTCCACCTCTGCTTAGCCTTCGAGTGATAAATTTCGGTAATTGTTGCTTTTATCTCCCTATTCAAAGTGTCCATATCCACCGCGTGGGACACATTCAGTGCGGAGTCGCACCTTGCTAGTTTGTTCGCTGCCACGTTTCCGTAAATGTCCCTATGTGCCAGGAACCATATCAGAGCAATTTCATATTGATCAGAGATATAGACCAGCTCTCTCCTCCAGTCCTCGACTAGTTGAGATCTCAATGGCCGCTTGCCTATCCGAGAAGATATTTAGATGAATATTTAAGAACAAAATTTAGGAATGTTTTTGGCAAGAGATTTCACACTAAATTTAAATGGTTGTAAATCAAAAAAAGCAAAACTACTCAAAACCACATGTATTTACTGTAAAATATACTAAAATATGCGCAATAAATGTGCAAAAACAGATATTTTTTGCAAAATATGCAAAAATACGCACTAACGATTGGTTGCCATTTTAAAGGAAATTTCATGATTCATAAAGATAATTTAACCATTTCGATTTGAACATGCCCAATGAAAACATGCATTTGCATGAGATTCCGAGCCCTAGTTATTACATTTTCATATTTTATAAGCGTAAAAGACCCTTCTACTGATATCCACTTCAATGGTATGGAATGAGTAGTGCGACCTCAGCGGTAGTTTAAAAGATTGCCTTTTTTCGAATTTCAGGCATCAGCCACGCCAACAAAGGCATACGAATCGAAACATCCTGGAACGAAACCTTTTTAGTTTTTTTGTACTTTAATTCCTGAAAGTTTGCAAAAAATTAAATGAAGGTACGTACATACGCCACAGACATACCAAAGCATCTCGTAGTACAGACACGAACCAAAACCCATTTAGCTCTATATCATTCCAACTAGTAGCCCGAACAGTGTTGCCACTCATAGGCTTTTCCTACAAAAACTGCTAGGCTTTTTCCATTTGGTAGGTTTTTAGGCTTGATTGGATTTTGGTAGGTTTCGGGACAATGAGTAACAGTTATTTGCGAAAAATAGAAAATATGTATCTCCAAAAATTTTAGCAACCTTTTTTACACGAATATTTCACCGGTGCGTTGGTATAACGGCGACCGCAAACATGTAAATATACTTGATTCCTTATATGGTGTTCGCATGGGGCGATTTTACAGGCAACTTTTAATTGAAAGCAACAATCGCCTGGTGTGAACGGCCTTTCAATAATCGCTTCCAATGAAGTTGGTGTGCAGCTGATTGAACTAATCGCCTCTAAAATTGCCTGGAAATCGCCTCATGCGTGCACCGTATAAGTACAAACGTATACCCTTATTATTGCCAATATACAATTCGAACATCCACATATATTTATGGCGTACTTGGACCAAGATTCCAGAAAAGTCTACCAATAGGCTTGTACCCAACCATATTCCAGGCGGAGGTCTTCGTGGCAAATGAGGCCAGAACAAATATTATGTCAGGTATTACGGCAGTGTTAAAAGCCTTAGAATCTTTTAAAATGGCATCAAGGTTTGCGAACTCTTGAACCACCTGGGTGCCCACAATACCGTAACTCAGTTTGCATGGTCCCGAGCCTTTCTGCGGTACATCTAAAAGATACACTGCAGACCTACTTAGGCGCCAGCAGGGAATAATCTCAAATTGCTGCCCACTGGTGCAAGTCAAAGGGAATAAGAAAATCAAAGAGATTCATAACTGTATTTTGGAACGAATTTCGATCGAACGAAAAATGACACTGAAGATGGCCCAACAACGAAACCGATTCGTCTTCAAAACAGATTTGACAAGGGATGACGGAAATTCATTCCAAAATACATCATACCCCCACCTTGTCGGACACAAAAAAAGGAAAGATTCATAACTCTTTCCAGGAGGAACTCCGAAAGACACCTTGAACTTAGAACTATTACTGGCTACCTTACAGCACACTGCAAGTTAACGCACCGTTTGAATTAAAGGGTCTTTCTGTAGAGATGGGTTGTAGGTTTTGTGGGCTGGTGAAGGAAACATCAGAGTGTATTCTATGTGGCTGTCCACAAGCATGAATCGTAGATTGATACACCTTGGAGGTGATCACAATTGGAATTTAGCACAATAGCACGGCGAAAAATGACGCGTGAAAAAAATTTCTGAAAAAATACTCTTTTTTGGGGAATTCGTACACCGTCACCTATATTAAGGGTCTTTCTTGGCCGACATTTTTTTTACGCTTCTTTTTTCGCTGTCAACTTTTGAGCTCGCGTCTTTATTCGTATTTTAGTTACGATATGTATGTATTTGTAAAGAGACATACATTTGGATAAGTCTGTACAGTAAAATGAATCGCAGTTATTTGTTTTTATTGTACTAGCTGTGCTTTAGTTTTACTAAATGCTATGTTAGCTATGTTTTTAATAAATTTGACATTGAGAAAAACCATATATGTAATACTCCTATATTAGCAGTAAGAGCTAGTACCGTCCGAAAACACTACAGTACAGATATATCAATAAACACGTACGAAAGAAAAGGAACACACTCGTTTATAAATAAACATGTACACAACACATATACAAAAACGGCACTCAAGTACACAATACATTGACAAAAACGGTACTAGACTGTCTCGCATTGATTTCGGAATGCTTACACATTCAGAAATGAGCTTACTGCCAATATAGAAGTATTACATATATGAAAAAAAAAACAAATTAAAACAAAAAAAGGTTTGGTAGGTTTTGGTTGGTTATGGTAGGAAATTTTGGTAGGAAAACAAAATTGTCTGTGGCAACGCTGAGCCCGAACTCAATATATAAGGTATCGTTTGAAAAGTATTGGCCTATGGATTAACACTAAATATGTTGGGTGTACCCACAACCCCTTTAACCGGCAAAAGCAAAAATCCTTTTTGTGTTTCGCAACACTTTAGCCAAATTTTTAAGAATCCGGTTAATCGGTTACAGCAATCGGAAGCCGTAATTCATACGCACGCCGTTTAATTTCGGTTGATCCCATACAAGTTGCGTGTGCATGAGAAATTTTTGACAATAAATTGGCGGCGTGCGTGAATATTAGGTTAGCCTGTTATGAAGCTTGAATACATTTTCTCCCTTTTATTAGCTCGGGATTTAACTATGTGATATTGATGCGCCTAAAAGATGCAGCGATTTCTATTCTCAAGTTACTTACCTGATGACAGTACGAATGGAAATTATAATAGCTAGGTTTTAGTTTTTCAAACTATAATTTTATTTTTAGTGCGCCAATCAAGGCGAAATCATACAAGGTGATAGCAACAATAACAATACAATCGCATGTATTTTGTATTACGGTGGGTAGTGGAGCTTGATGCTCTATTAGGAGATATTTGTTGGAATTTATTTACAAGAAGAATATGAAGATGAAGATGATTGAAAAATTTATTTGAATTTCAATAAAGAAAAAGATAAACAAGTAAGAAAGTCTAAGTTCGGGCGGAGCCGAACATTAAATACCTGGCGCAAGTATTAAATATATGTTTTCCACCTTTCCGAAAGCTACCGCTACATGATAAGCCGGCGTGTATAAATTTTAAGTAAAATAGCGTCCTTAGATTTCTAAATATTGAAATTTCAAGCATTTCTGAAATTTACCGTTATATGAAAAGCGGCCGTAATTTTAGTCCTTTTATGTGGCAAGCACAATAACCATACCGAGTTTGGTACAAATTGCTAGAACGGTTAGCGAGATACATATACGTGATCATAAGTAGGCGGTGTCACGCCCAATTTCCAAAATTTTATCATAAACGTATTTCCTGGCAAAGAATTGTTGCAACCATCATTTTGAATAAATTAGCTTTAATATTTACTGATTTATCGAGGATTTCGTATTTCTCGAAATTACCGTTATATGGGATGTGGGCGTGGTTATTGTCCGATTTTAAAAATTTTCGGCCATTTGGTATGCTGTATCAGGGCCAACAACTGTGCCAAGTTTGGAATAAATTGATGCAGCGGTTACCAAGATATACACATGTAACCATAAGTGGGCGTGGCTACGCCCATTTTCAAAAAAATGTTAATATTCTTATTTTTCGTCTAAAATTTATTATAAATATAAATTTTGAGTGAATTATCTTAAGTAGTTACTAAAATATCGCAGTTTTTGTATTTCTGAAAATTACCGTTATATGGGAGGTAGGCGTGGTTATTGTGCGATTTTGCCCACTTTCAATACCATCCTCCCTACGCCAGAAAGAAGTACACGTACCAAGTTTCGTTAAGATATCTTAATTTTTACTCGAGTTATCGTGTGCACAGACGGACGGACGGACGGACGGACAGACAGTCACCGCTTAATCGATTTCTCTTTTCATTCTGATCATTTATGTATACATTTGTCTATATCTATCTCGATTCGTTTTGCCTGTTACAAACAACCGTTATGTGAACAAAGTTATAATACCCTTGTGCACAAGTGCGCTCGGGTATAAAAATATCGATAAATGTATTTGGTTATACATATTCTCTATTTGGTTGCCGCAGCAAGGGCTCTTTTTTGACGTTTTCTTCACTCAAATATATCGCTAGCTTAGAGTGAAAAGTCCCATTTTAAAAATTTTACAGGAGAGGAAAAAACGTCTTAGAGCCATTTACTGCAAGTATTTCGCAAAACTTTGAATACAATATTTTGGCTGTTTAAAGCAAAGGAAAAGTCTATATGGATCATTCGATTCGGTTTTTTATTAAATGAATCGTACTATTTTGGCCTTATCGAATTTTTGGTGCTTCTTTTAGACTTAGCAAATTTTCCTTGTATTGAATATAAACGAGAATAAACAAGAAGATACTTTTATCCTTGTCGAAACATTTCTCTTTTAATATCTCTAGCCTCCTGTATCAAAATATGAGTCTTGATATTACTCGATTAAATGGCCAATTACTCGATTAAATGGCCTAACCTAGAAAATTTACTATCGCCATTGAATTCAGCGTACCCGAATTGACTTTACTAGGTAGGTCGGCGGGTTGTTCATTTTTTCGACTAGCAAGGTGTTATCAGCAATTAGGGGATTTCACAAATTAGAAAATAAATCAAAAGTTTTTTCCAGTAGTTTTAGAATCACCAAATTTTGTTAATTATTTAAATAGAGAGCTCATATAAAAATAAGGATTCATATTAATGGGCAGTTAATTGCATGGGAAACTCACATTACCGCGAGTAAACTATAAATCTAAATTTCAAACTTTGTACGAAAAGTAGAAAAGAAACGACGAATTTCAACAAAATTGCATCAAAGTTTCAAACTTTTTAATCAGAATTAAAACGAATGGATGATGCACTTTTATAGCTAATTCAATTTAGTATAATAAAAGTACGAGTTTCAAGAATCTTAAATTGGCATTGATATTTGTAATTTTTCGACTTTTATGAAAGAAATTACAACTCACGGAGGTGCCATAAAAAAAAAATAAAAATACATTTCAAAATAAAAACGAACGGTTCTCTTCAAAACCCGTTTGCAGCTCTGATTTCAATGAGACCCACTTATCTTTATGTATTTTGATGCGCCTAATCTTAATTCGCGGTCGGTTTTGCCTTAAATCTTTACATTTTTGAGTAATTTGCAAAAATGGCGTAAGAAATCCAAATTTGTTTACAATTTTCTCGAAAAATTTATGGTATTAGATCAAAGCCGACTGCGCCAAAATACGTAAAGGTAAGCGGTCCCATTAAAAGTACAGAAAACTTTTTTCCGAGAGTCGGTGTAATTAGGCGGTTACATGAGGAAAGGCTAATTCATTTAGTAACATTTTTGTGACGTATTTATATATCAGATACCATAGTTCTACAAAAAAAGCTTTTTTATATTTCTAGAGCATATTTAGAGCGGTGAGTCCGGAATGGCCTCCGTTTTTTAGATTGGCCCTTATTTGCGAATAAATGTGAACTGTGGAGAAATTTCTACTACTACAATTTTGTTTTGTGGCTGAGTGGTTAGAGGTACATACTATCTCTCCGCAGGTTCTATCCCTGACAACATCTAATTTATAAAAAAGGGTTTTTAGACAGTGACGATCCTCCGAGTGTATTTCTGCCATGGAAAAGGTTCTCGTAAAATCCTTCTGCCGTTCAGAAGCGGCGTAAAACTGTAGGTCGCTCTACTTGTGTAGCAACGTCAATACGCATATCCCAAATTGAAGGAGAAGCTCGGCCAAACACTTAGCAAAAGTGTAAGCGAATACTATTTTTAAAAAATGTTCAGGTGTTTGCAATTTCAATCAAGCAAATAACTTAAAAATATAAGAAAAAGGTAGGGATGCTCATCGCCACTGAAAATTCGATATATCGGTATCGCGAAATTCTAAATTCGCAATATCCGATACCGATATATCTACTAAAATAATGGATAATTATTTTGAAAATGGTAATCAGAGTTCAGCAACTTCCCCACAAGCAAGTCCAGTTCTTTCAAAGAGACACACATTTTCATATGTATTTCCAAATAGTAAGTACAAATAGCACCTTTCCCGATTGGTTTTCCGGAAGACCTGAATTTTTAATGGTGATTTCCTTTCTACCAAAAAATTTCGCATTTTGATTGCCCCTTTCTCTTTTCGTGTTTGATTCTAAAATAAGGGAAAACGGTGAGAAAACTTTGTGTTTGTTTCTTAAAGTGTCACACTCTTGTAAGGCAAAAAGGCACATTTTCTGCCCTTTGAAGCTTTGTCAGGGGAGATGGTTGCCCTGAAAATCAGATGGTTGCTTAAAACGACAATATTATGAAATGCATGAGCTGGACAAGGACAAGAAGGGAAAAAATTGCCATTTTAAAGGAACATCAAACAGTTTTTGTTCGGTAAAAAAAAATTCGTGATCAATTGAATCTGCTAAAACAGTCGTGTCCTTATATTTCTAAACCATTTTTAGAGATGAGGAAAAAGTAGAAAAACTAGCGACGTATCGAGTGTTTTAACAGTTTTTTGACAAATAATAAGTATAGGATCAGACTTATAGACATTTTACTGTGCAAGGATCCACAGCAGACAACAGCATGAGTTTACTCACTTCCATTTAAATAGTATGAACTCATTGCTGTGAACTGTATACGGGTAGTGAGGAACACCATACAAACAGTGAGATTCATAGTTAGTTTTGAAATCAATGTTTAGCTGCAGTGTACTCATTTGATTTCATGGCATTGATATACTCTTTCTAAATCAAGTCAAGCGAGTGAAAAACGCTGTTATGAAAAGCAAGTCGAGCCATGATACAAAAAAGAAGGTAGTTTCATTTAATGACATTCGTAGTTGTTAAATTCACGCTACCTGATCACGAGCAGTAATATTTTTTTTAAGCAGAAGATTTTATCAGTCCACTCAAAGATGTCGAATATGATGAATCTGAAAATTAATGCATAATCTCCAAAATGGGCTTGACGAAACTAGGTTTCTGAACGGATGAAGAAAGTGATCAAAATTATACTTATGCTAATTGCTTATCTGAGGGCGTTATGCGGAAGCCGAATTCAAGTTTTTTGCATACATTGGAAATTTTAAATTCGAAATTTGTTGTTGAAGTTAATGGTGATACGCTAACCACAAAGCCTAATTTTTTGCAAAATCTGATGAGAAATTTAAAAGCAAATTTTCACGAATTTCATCACGAATCGCGAATTTCATGTGAAATTTCGAAATTCGGAATTTGTTGAAGTTAATGGTGATACGCTAACCACAAAGCCTAATTTTTTGCAAAATCTGATAAGAAATTTAAAAGCAAATTTTCACAAATTTCATCACGAATTTCATGTGAACAAATAATCCCAAAAATTATAAAGCAAAACAAAAATAATTTTTCCCAATTTGTTTTTTTTTGCATGTTAAGTTATGAGAACAATTTATTCACATGGAATTGGCGATTATAAAAAGATTTATTTGGAAAGAGCATTCTTTAGAATTAGATTTTTAAATCGCAAGATTGCATTCACAATAAGGAAATGAAAAAATAACAACATAATGCTCTCGTGATTTTTATTATAAAATAAAAAGAACAATTTCAATGAAGTCTCCTTTAACATTAAACATTTTATATATTTTATATAAAAAAAAAACACGAACCACGTAAGTAAAAAAATTACCAAGCACTGATAATGATTTTTGATTTGAAATATTATTAATTTTGTATAAATGTGGGAAACAAAATACTCCGATTTATTGTTTTAATATTATCAAAGTGGCAAGGCCGTTGAGAATACTCACAATTTATGAAACTTCAAACAATTTTATTATCCGTCAAAAGTTGTTTATTGAAACTACCTTCTTTTTTGTATCATGAGTCGAGCAATCGACTGACACTCATTGACCTCAAACAATTAGTAGAGAATACGACAATTTAAAAAAAATGGATATTGAGAAGTATTTTTTTAAATATATTAGTTTTACTAAATTATTTAATTATCCACCTGACGTACATTTATATAACTAGTCTACAAAAGAAATGCACTGTTACCTCAGAAGAGGCTTTATAAGAGACTGTAAAAATAAGTTTCTTTATTATTTAAAAACAGTTGCTGTTGAAAACTTAACAGAAAGCCCAAAATTGCGCTTTTTTTATACCCGCCAGCAAAAGAGCTTAATAACTTTACCGAATTTGAGCAAAGGTACACAAAAGAGAAATGTTTACAAATTATGAGAACCTTAACTGAGAATTCTGACAGTTCAACGGAACCACAAATTGCGGATACAACTTTGTTACCTTCAGACTACTTTGAGCTGTTTTCAGGTCTTCTTAAACAACCTACCTTTGTGAGCAGAACTGATAAAGCTACTGCAGAGCTGCGGCCATTTGAAAATATTGAGGTATATTTTCATACGACCTTCGATATAATTAATTGGTGGGAGGTACACAAATGCGATATGCCGCTGCTGCATAAACTCAGTCGTAGAGTAATAGCCACTCCTTCAACTAGCGCATCGTCAGAAAGAGTTTTTTCTTCTGCTGGAAATGTTATTTCTGACAAAAAATGCCACGTTTTGTCAAACGATGAAGCCCTTAATCAGTTGATATTTGTGCATTATAATATGCAGTTATAAAACCAATAAAATTGACAAAAATTGTCTTTACAAATTGTTTTTCTTTGATACTTTCATTACAGCAGTTATGGTATGCATTTGTTTTTCCAATCAAGCACTTGTTATTTGAATCGAGCACTTGATAGTGTGAATTACTCACTCAATTGACAATGTTGTTTCAATGCTATCGCACGTTATGTTTGGAAATAGAGGAGTGCAAGTGTGTGCAGATGTGAAAAGAAAGCGAGTGACTTCTAATGTATTTTGAGTGTATCCATGCAGCTTTCTGATTCACAGTATACCTATTTCTATATAAAAATAAATGTTCCCCGAAGTGAACCGAGAAGTAAACAAAATGACTGTTACTGTTATTTGAAATTTAACCATTGTATGTACAATCTTTTCACATTTTCATGCTTCATGCTAGAAGCGTTGCTTCAGAAAGAAGTTTTTCAACCCTTCGCCGGTTATAAAATAGGCTCGTAGTACTCGGTTGACAGGTCTACCACTTTTACGTGTACAGTTATCTAGATACTAAAATTTATACTCTAAAATCTATACTAATTATATAAACAGAAGTCCCTTTTTTTTGTAACAGGTAATCTCGCGAACGGCTGGTCCGATTTTCATAAAATTTTGTATACAAATAGCTTTCGGTAACCACCATGTTTTAGGCTAAAATTTTTTTACTTTTTTCGGGTAGGTGGACCAGGGACCGGTCTATTCGAAAAAATCTTATTATAGTCCGATTTGCTTAAAATTCGGTACGTAAGTAGTTTTTTAGCATATATTAGAATATATGGTCCATTTTTTCAGAGAAGTGGACCAGGGACTGATCTATTCGAAAAAATCGTATTTACGGTCCGATTTGCTTAAAATTCGGTACGGAGGTAGCTTTTTAGCATATATGATCCATTTTGTCCGAGAAGTGGACCAGGGACCGATCTGTTCGAAGAAATCGTATTTGTGGTCCGATTTGCTTAAAATTCGGTACGTAGGTAGCTTTTTGCCTGGATAAGCTTATAGATTCCTGTTTTCCAATTTTCATGCAATTTCGAATATAAATAGCTTTAAGTAACGACCATATCAAGGGGCGAATTCGTCACTAGGCAAGATTTTTTTGCGCCAATCAGAAACAACGGATACTGTCAAAATATAATTATAATATATAATATATCTCAACTAATATATATTTAGAAAGCCGTTTGTTAGTTTTCGCAAGGCTCGAGAGCGGCTGAACCGATTTTTTTGAAACTGCCACCTGCCGCACGTGTCCCAAGGATGGTTTTAGGCTGAAAAAAATCTATATGTAAAGGGGGCGTGGCACTTCCCATACAAACCGAATTTCTCATGCTACATATCTCTGAAAGTGTGCATGGTAGAGTTTTGGAAATTGGTATGGAGATATACGAAATCAATCGCATACCCTTGGAGAAAAATTTTAGCTATAGTAAAAAGGGGTGTGACATCTCCCATACAAACCGAATTTTTCATACTGCTTATCTCTGGAAATTTTTTGGTAGAGTTCTAGAGTTTTGTATGGAGATGTACGAAATAAATCGCATACTCTTGGAGAAAAATTGGAACTATTGGAAAAGGGGGCGTGGCATCTTCCATACAAACCGAATTTTTCATACTGCCTATCTTTGGAAGTGTTCATGGTAGAGTTCTGGAACTTGGTATGGAGATATACGAAATCAATCGCATACTCATGAAGAAAGAGGGCAGCTCTTGGAAAGGGGGGCGTGGCACCTCCCATATAAATCGAATTTGTATACTGCATATCTCTGAAAGTATTCATGGTACAGTACTGGAACTTCGTATGGAGATATGTATATAGTTGAAATCAAGCCCATACTCATGGAGAAAATTTGGGCTATTTGAAAAGGGGTGTGAGGCCTACAAACGTACCGACCTTTAGCTATCTTTGAATGAATTTTTTTATTCTTCTGTAGGTGTGTTTGTGAGTGATCTCCTCCTAAATGGTTCTATGGATTTTAACGAAACTTTTTGTGTATTTGAGTGGGTCTCTGGATGGTTTAGTTTCACAATTTAATCCGACAGTTGGCGCTGTAGTTGAGTTATTACTAAAAATCTTATTTATGATCCGATTTGGCTAATGTTTTAAATATGTATGCAATACTATTGCAAAAACGTGCTGCCAAGTGGTGCTGAAGTCGAGCTATTACTAAAAATAGCCAAGTGAGAAAAGGGGCCGTGAAGGTCAGATTAAATCGACCTGTTNACGTGAAGGTCAGATTAATTCGACCTGTTGCACCATTGAGTATATCGAACGCTCCTTCGTTGCAATTGGCCTAATGGATGTGGTTTTCCAATATTATTATGCGTTCAAACTTTTAAGGTATTTCGTCTGAAATAAGTATATGTATATTGCATTTCTGTAGAACAATGATTCGCACCCATTTTGAAATTGCCACCTACTATACTGTAAAGCTTCTAGGACATTCACTATAGAACCGGGTCATTGTTGCCGCCAGGGAGTGAAGAGGAAAAAATTTATTTCGCTTTGCGAATAACCGTGCTATGAAATGCCGCACAACTGGAGAATTTCAAGAACGGATATAACACTTTCCTTAGGTTATTTAAAGCGGCAAATGACCACCAAACCTTAATCTTAGCAGACAAATGTGCCAATGAAAATCGTAAACGTGAATTGTTGGTGAAAATGCTGGACCAAAAAGTTTCAATAAAATACATAAAAATTTTGGGCGGGACGAAGTTCGCCGGGTCTGCTAGTAATATAAATATTTGCGAAAAAAGGAAAGCGCAAATTGAGATTGCAATTTAAATTAGGAAAATCTATGTCCAGAAGGCAGTTAAGTCTCTGAATAACTCAGTGAGAGGGGAGACCAGTATGCTTGCATATATGTATTTTATAAAAAAAAAAATTTAATGGTTCAAAAAAGGTGGGTAGGCACTGTGGCCAATGGTAGTTATAGGTGAGTACCACCTCTGCATGATTGTAAGTCAAACAGGGTCCGCAAAAAACTCCGGAACAGTGTCCGGAGGATGGAATCAGACTAGGCCGAGCATACTTTGAAGTGTCTTCTAATTAAGATTTAAGAAAGTTCAATTACATGGCAGTTGAGAAGTGCATGTGCAAAAATTTCATAAATTGCATAAAGGAATTTAGGCGCCCGGTATTAGCAGTCGCGCCTAAACATACCGGCCCCTCTAGATGACTTGGTCGTCTAGAGAATGTGACATAGCCGCAAATATCCGGCTCGAAGGACCATGAATAACTTAGTGAGATGGGAGACCAGTACGTTTGCATGTATTTTGTTAAAGAAAAAAAAATTCATTGGTTCAAAAAAGGTGGGTAGGCACTGTGGCCAATGGTAGTTAAGTCTCTGAATAACTCAGTGAGAGGGGAGACCCGTATGCTTGCATATATGTACTTTATAAAAAAAAAATATTTATTGGTTCAAAAAAGGTAGGTAGGCACTGTGGCTAATGGTAGCTATAGGTGAGTACCACCTCTGCATGATTGTAAGTCTAGCAGAGTCCGCAAAAAACTCCGGAACAATGTCCGAAGGATTCAACCACACTAGGCCGAGCATACTTTGACGTGCCATCTAACTGAAACTTAAGAAAGTTCAATTACATGGCTGTTGAGATGTGCATGTGCAAAAATTTCATAAATTGCATAAAGGAAATTGTTGCACATGCAGCAGTACATAGTACGAATTTAGGCGCCCGGTGTTAGCAGTCGCGCCTAAACACTCTCAGACAAGTTCTTACATCAGAAAGTAGCTTTTGTGAAAATGCGAGATAGCACTATTTGAATATAAACACTCGATATACATCTTTGAGTAGTGACTGGCATTCTTCTTAGTAATTTTTCTGGCCACTCGGGGTTTTACAGTTTATTTCCTGACTAATGTAATGTACAAAAGTTTAGAAATAAAAGTATTTTTAGGGGTCGGCGACGTGTTCTGAACGTTCCCAAAAACCACAGATTTGTTGTATGGAGATTTTATGCTCTATGTATATTGCCTATGTCTATGTATATTAGAAAAACGTTTTTTCTTAACAGCGGTCGCCCTTCCGCAGGCAATGGCAAACTTCCGAGTGCATTTCTGCCATGAAAAACAGCTTCTCATAAAAATACAATCGCCATTGGGAGTCGACGGAAAACTGTAGGTTGTGTGACAACATCAGGGCGCACGCCAAAAATCGGAGGAGAAGCTCGGCCAAACAATAACATAAGCTCCATTCTACATCTACATAAACTCCGCCTTATCTTCATCAGAATCAGTAAATGTTAAGAAAATATAATTTAAATTTTTCAATTCCAATGCTTTATTTAGTCAACATTTGACCATTTTTGTACAATATTCTTTCACCTTTACACTATACGTTTTTTTTTGTGTTTACAAACTAGTTATAATTACTATTTACTATTTTTATACTAAAATTTAGTTAGGTTCAAAAGTTTTCTTTTACATATCCTTCGATTAATTGCTTAAATCTATTGATATCTGACACTGCTTTTATAGACCCGGGGAGTGCGTTAAATAGGGCAAAACCCTTATATATCAAACTATTTTGCGAAGCTGCACTTTTAAATGACGCTAATCTCATGTCTTCACTATTTCTTAAATTATAGGGCTGAATGTCTCTTATTATCCTTACATACCTAGTTAAATAAGTAGGCAACATATTATATTTTATTTTAAAAACAAATAAAAGTACATTGTCATCAACCTCAACGCATTTAACATCAACCTTATTGGTGTCAATAAATTACATCTTAGGATTACTCGCATCGCCTTATTCTGTATCCTTTGTAAGGACTCTATTGCACCTTGGCTCGCTAGAAACAAAATTGTAGAACAATATTCTAAATGTGGTTTTATCAATATGTTGTATATTTTTATAGCCGTGTTGTAATTTATGAGTTTTCTAATTCTTTTGAAAAATCCTACTTTCTTCGCAACTTTTCCTGTTATAAATTTAACATGGTTTTCAAAACGAAGTTTGTTGTCTATCAGTACACCCAAATATTTCATTTCACATACATTCTCAATTTGTTCATTATCCATTAAAACATTAACCGTAGTATTACTATTAATTACCATACATTTTGTTTTTTTCACCTTCAATTTTAATTTATTCGCTTTTAGTCAAGAATCAATTCCTTGTAAGTCCTCCTGCATCACTATGTTGCACTCGCCCGCTGAATCTGCTTCTATGTACACCAACGTATCATCCGCAAACAACGCCACCTTTACGTTTTTAACTGCGTTACAAATATCGTTAACGTATATCGCAAAGAGTGGTCCTAATATAGACCCCTGCGGAACACCAAGATTTACTTGCAGCGACGTCGAAAGAGAATCGTTGAATCGTGTACTTTGAGTTCTTTGGCAAAGGTAGCTTTTAAACCATTTAGTAGCACCTGGTCCAACACCATACCTCTCTAGCTTTACTATCAGTGTATCTCGGTCAATTGTTTCGAAGGCACGCTTCAAGTCCAGAAAAATACACAATATCACTTTTTTTCAGACATAGATTCCTTCCATGATGCTATTACCATATTAAGAGCAGATTCACATGAATGTGCTTTTCTAAATCCAGACTGATTTTCGAATATTAGGTTGTTTGTTTCGAAATATGTCTCTAGTTGGCCGTGTACAATCCTTTCTACCAATTTTTCATATACGGGTAACGAGTTAATCGGTCTATAATCTTCAAATTTTTTTGAATTTTTTACTTTTTGAATAGGTGTAACTACAGAATGCCTCCAGCTCTCTGGGACTATCCCTGTATGCATTGATTTATTTATTATTGTCACCATACTATTACCGACTACGTTGATGCAGTCTAGAAGCACTTTAGGGCTGATGAGCTTTTTAGTTCGTTTAAGGTTATATCTTGGAATACAAAATTATGTAACTTTTCTGGTATCATGTTTGTATAAGGCTCAAATCCAATTGAATCATGTATTGACTTAATACTGTCTATAAAAAAAGAGTTGAATTTCATAGCAATCATTCCACTATCGGCTTCGTGACCATTGTTGAATATTATTTCTTTGATATCCTCCCTGTCTTTTTTTTTAACACAAAGTTTTTGATTTCTCTCCACATACCTTTTTGATCATTGCATCTCAATATTCTGTTCTGCACGTACATTCTTTTTGCTCTGCATAATTCATTTCTATATTTATTTCTAGTTACTTTATAAAAGTTCCAGTCACTCACATTCCTTGTCAGCTGCGCTTTAACTCTTATATGTTCTTTAACAATTTTCAGGTTATTTATGCAGTGATTATACCACCCTCCCTCACAGTTGTTTGCTTCTTTTTCTATCACATATTTTTTTACTATTGTAACCAGTTTGCTTGTAAACTCACTGGCATCCTTATTTAGATTTATAATATTCTCTTCATTATATAAACCTTCACGTATGATTTCTGTGCATAATTTGTTTCTATCATATTTTAAGTATTTTACTTTTCGTTTGATTTTTGTATTTTTTACTAGCATATCTTCCAAGGTTATTATAATAGCTTCGTGATCACTTATTGCTACTGCAGAATTGATCTCACATTTAACCTTTGTCACATTTGAAAACACTAGGTCGATTATGGTTTGCAATGTTGAAGCTATTCTCGTTGGCTTTTCTATTAACTGTTTACACCCATTTTCGTTTGCTATTTGCATCAGTTCCTTTGTATATATATTATCACGTAAGCTCCAGTCGATATTGAAATCACCCATTACTATAAATTCGAATTCAAATTCATTTATCTAGCTCATCAATGCCAAAAAACAGTCACAAAACGTCCTTGGTGATGAACTCGGCGATCTATACAACCCTACTATTATAATAGTTTTGCTTTTGTGCCACACTTTTACGGTTATCCACCATATTTCTCCGTTCACTTTATTTTCTGCTAATATTTCAAACTGATAGCAGTTCCTAATAAAACTCACAACGCCACCGATATGTCTTGATTCACTATTGCATCTTACTGTGTTAAAATCGGCCATTTCAATCTCATTGTTCATTATGTCTTCTGTTACTCGCGCTTCAGTTACAACAACAATGTCATATCTATTGATTTTGGAAACATTCCGTAGCTCTTCGACATTCGCAACTAAACTTTGGAGATTTTGGCATATTATGCTTGCTACATTTGATTGCTAAATTTGTATTATTTTGCTCACAGTTTGAATCCTTTTTATGTATACCGGACATTCTTTACTGCGACAGTCATTACTTATATTTAGGTTTAAATTTAGTCTGGCGTTTACAATTAAGCAGTTGTTGCATTTAACTGCTAGGTCGCACTGTTTATTTACGTGATCGCCACCGCATCTTGGACATACTCTTACATTCTTACACTGCCTAGCTTCATGGTTAAATCCCCAACAGTTGTAGCATCTTTTTACAAACACATATGGGTACACTTTACATGCGTCCCACCCTATATCAAGTTTCTGTTTCTCTAGTATGTTCTGATAATTTTTATACCCGAGCGCACTTGTGCACAAGGGTATATTAATTTTGTTCACATAACGGTTGTTTGTAACAGCCAAAACGAATCGAGATAGATATAGACAAATGTATACATAAATGATCAGGATGAAAAATTGTCCGTCCGTCTGTCCGTCGGTCCGTCTAACCGTCTGTCCGTCTGTCCGTCCGTCCGTGTACACGATAACTCGAGCAAAAATTGAGATATCTCAACGAAATTTGGTATGTAGGTTTCTGTTAATCCAAGGTAGGTTGAAAATGGGCGAAATCGGACTGTAACCAGTCCCCATATAACGGTAATTTCCAGCAATACGAAAACTGCGATATTTTAGTTACTACTGAAGTTAATTCACTCAAAACTGATATTTGTAATAATTTTCAGACGAAAAATAAGAATATTATAAATTTTTGGAAAATGGGCGTAGCCACGCCCACTTATGGTTACATGTGTATATCTTGGTAACCGCTGCACCAATTTCTTCCAAACTTGGCACAGTTGTTGG